>NW_004567104.1:74002815-74047396 GCF_000260355.1 Condylura cristata
CATGCACGCGGCAGGCATGCATGCAACAAGCACACACATGCACGCAGCAGACACACACACACACAAGCAGCGGGCACGCACACATGCACGCGGCAGGCATGCATGCAACAAGCACACACATGCACGCAGCAGGCACACACACACACAAGCAGCGGGCACGCACGCATGCACGCACCAGCAGGCACACACACACAAGCAGCAGGCACGCATGCACGCAGCAGGCACGCACACACACAGCAGCAGGCACGCACGCATGCACGCACCAGCAGGCGTGTACTCGCTTCGCAAGCATGCTATCACGCAGCAGGCACGCTCACACCCAGCACGCACGCACGCGAGGACGTGACTCAGGAACAGGGCTAAGCTGGAGCAGAAGCAATGGTCTGATTTCTTTCCTGTTGGGCTTCGCCGCCCCCTAACTCCTAAAAGCTGATGCCGCGTGTGCTCTGGATGGGGCGAGTGGCCGTGGGGTGTCACATCCCCTCCGCGGTGGCCGGGAACACGCCAGGCTGGCTCCCGGCGTGGCGAGAGGCGCGTCCCCCTTCGTGAGGGGACTGGGGGGCATCTGGCCCCCGAGCAGTCGCGTCCCTTGGCAAACGGGTCGCCTCGTGCGCCAGAGCCACCGGGAGGAACACGGTTTTCTTGGCCACTGCCACTCCGCTTTAATTTGAAAAAGTAAAAAGAATCTACGAAGACATTTCACGGACTTGGAAAAGCACACGCTGTTTACCAGGCGGGAAACGCCCTGGATGAGCGCCCACTTAGCCTCTCCAGGCAGGGGCTGAGCTGGCGGGAGCCTGCTGCTAAGTTCATGCTCACATTCGGGGCTTTCAGGCCTTGGTCAGACCGCAACATCAGTGGCCTGGAAACACAGTCCGTGTTTGAAAGAAACCTCTGACATGAGGCCAACGAGGTCGTAATCGTCTCCGCGGTGTGGAAGCCCAGGCCTGTGCCACACACCTTCTCCCTGTGCCGTGCAGACTGGCAGTGACATCGCGCTAAAGCTGGAGAAAGAAAAGCGTGGAAACAAATGGCCTGAACCTGCAGCCGAAACACTGACGGGCACTCTGCTCCCCGCGCCTCGGGGGCCTGGCCACGCGCGGGCGTTTTGGTTTTCTGGCTGGAATTGCAACACGTCTCAGCAGAGTCCTGTGGACAGCCCTGAACTGGGTGTCAGGAAGTCCGGGAAAGCTGAGTCAGATGGCGGCCGCACCGGCCACCGGGCTGGAGGGAGACCTGACCAGTAGCTGGAGGCCACGGCGGCAGGAGGCCAGTGGGCAGCCAGGCCGGGCAGCGGGAGGGTGGAGCGGGCTGGAGGGCCCTGGCCGCCCCCGCGAGGCCTGCAGGCCAGCCCCACCCTTCCCAGCAGAACTTTCTGACCCTTTCAGCTCTGACCACAAAGGGTCAGACCGAGGAACTCATTTCTCATGGGTGCTGGCGAAATAAAAGCGATAGGATGAGTGAGTTCAGACCATCCTTCTCCCAGTGGGGGAAAAGACTGCAGTTCTGCTGAGACTTGACCTCTTTGGGAGCAGGATGCCATGGGGGGGATGTGTGAGGCCAGGGAGGCTCTAACGGCGCTGAGTTCACTGGGGCAGGGCTGGGACTGCGGCGCAAGGAGCGGAGGTCTCCTAGTTCCCCTGTGTCCCCCCCCTCTGGACACAGCACGTGCAGGTGCGTTTGCATCCTCGGCTCCTGTGTGCCCTGCGACGGTGCGGAGTGCCCTGCTCACCCGTACGGCAGAGACTTGCTTTTCAGAACTTTGAGCACTGAGAGTGTCTGGGGCTCCCCGTTCCTCTCTAGCCCTGGCCCTGACTCGCCTGTGCCCGCAGCCTGCCTCTGGAGTGCAGAAAAACTCAGGACGAGGCAGGTCCTGGAGCTGTGCACCTGACTGTCCATCTTGCGGGGTAGGGTCTCCCCCGTTCACCTCCCTGTCAAACCCCCAGCCCCCCAGGGCTCAGGACTTTAGACACTCCCTCTCCAGTCCATGAGCCCAGGGGTGCTTCCCAGGAGAGGATGAGGGGTTCGCTGATGACTCAGTGTTGACCCGGATCTGGTGCAGGAAAGAAAGGGGGAGACCCAGGAGGGGTGCAGCTCTGGGTAGGGGCTGGTGGAGGCCAGCCGGGAAAGAGCACAGGAGAGGGGCCTCCCTACTTCCTGCCGGCATCCTCCAGCTCTTGACTGCTCCTTCCCTACCCAGGGCGAGACTGCTACCTCAGCCATCGGAGACGGGGACCTCGGCAAACAGCAAGCAGTTCCCTCGGCCTCAAAGCCAAGTTCCGGGACAGTGTTGACCCTCCTTAAATAATGGCCGGCTCAAAAACGAAACCCAAGCTTCCCTCTCTTAGCCTTCCATTTTTTTCAGAGCTTCTCTTTTCTCTCCTGCAACTGTCAGTGAGGGGAAGAAAAAATTCGTTTTCACGAAGACCCTCCTTACAGAACGGGCTGCTGTGAATGACCTAGAAACGCATGGTGATGCCCCCAGAGCTTACCACTTTTCTTTACACTGTGAGGCCAGCCGGTTAAAAAACAACCAGAAAGATCCAAAACAAGGAAAGAGATTTTAGGTCTTGAGCAAGGGGACAGCGAGCCTATTAAAATATTTTGCAAAACTCAGAAGCATTGCCACGATGAAGATGAAACTACTTTCGAACTTGGATTGCTTAAGACAGACAGACACACGCATGCGTGCACACACACACACACACCCTTCACCAAACTCTAGAAATTCACTTGGAAAAAGAAAATGACTAACTAGTTGTTTCCACAATGAGAAACACACCCCCCTGGCGTCCGGCCACTCTCTGTCAGGGCCCGCAGGCTTAAACGGCATTCATTTATCGTGAGTTAAAAATATGAATGAAAATCTTAAATGAGTTCAAATAAAGTCAGGGTGTCAACATTCTCCCATGCAAGGGAGGCTGTTGGACGGCGGTTGACTCCACATGGTTTCTGAGCTCCATCCCGAGCCGATGGCCCATATTTCATTCCAGGCAAAGAGCTGCAACTTCACAATAAAGAAGCCCAGAGCAGGCGTCTCATGGCTGCAGGGAGATAGGGCGGTGTGATGGCTTTGAGGCCTCTCTTCCTGTAGTGTATCTGCCCTTGGCTCCACAGATCCCCCGCCAGCATCAAAGGAAGCTGTAGGAGTCGGTGTGTGGAGCACCAGATAGCTGAGGAAGGGGGGACCCTTCCTTTGCCCAGAGGAATGGCTAAACTTAGCTGTGAGGTGGTCTCAGCGCCGGGAGGCACATGCCCACCGTCTCCCTTGGCAAAAGCTCCAGGCCTTGCTTGTTTCCAGACCTTCCCAGAGGAGGGCTTCGAGCCCACCAGGGACATCTTTCTGCTTGGAGCATCCGCTCTCTGCCTCTCTGAAGCTCCTCATGCAGGCCCGCAAAACCGTTTCCTCTGGCTTTGGGGCTCAGGGAACATGGGCAGCAGGCAGGCCCTGTTGGCTCCCAGGGCTCTCTGAGGTGGTTTCTATAATTCGAGGCGTCCTAGCGCTCCCTGCTCATCTGGGTGCTGTCGTAGGGGGTCCCCTGGGGCCTTCTCGGGCATCTGGGATGCATGGGGGGGGGGTGAGTCCTGCAAGGGAGCAGGGGTGCAATGTGTGAGGTCACCCCCCCCACGACACCTGCCCGCATGTCCCCTCTGCCTGCCCTGGAGCCTACCCCTCATTGAGATGGGCATTTTGGGGTGCACTCTGTACTTGCTCTGTCTCTCTTGTAAACTTTGGGTTCATCAGGAAAGGGTTAAGTCCCTGAAAAATAATATCTCTACTGTCCTGATTTCCTCTCTCAAAAATATTTAGGGAAGCAAGATGGGCTGGGAGAGCGGGTGGGGAGGAGGAGAGAGGGGCTTCGGAAAGGGGACCTGGTGGGGGCCACAGACATCAGCCCCGTTTCCCCGAGAACGTCCCTTGTGGCTTCCTCGGGAGGACCAGGCCAGGGCCAGGAACACTGTGACACCAAGAGATAACAGCGGTTCCTGGCACCGTGCGCGCCCTCCCCTCCGCCGGCTTCCTCCTCGAGGATCTCTCCTTGGCTGTCAGCACCATGGGCCTCCACCCTGGCTCTGGGGGGCCAGGAAGGAGCCCGGTCCCCCTTGGGAGCCCATTCCCCTCTCCTCTGGTTCACTGCTTTCTTCTTAAGGCCCAAACAAATCATAAGCCATCTCCTCCCGAGAACCCACCTCAGACGTACAGTCAGGAAATCTGTTCCAAAGCCAGCCATCGTCTTTGAAGGAGCCAGCTTTGCTACTCTGCCCGCGCGCGGGAGCGGGAGCGGGAGTGGGCGTGACCGGCGGCATATGGCCGTCCCCAGGGCTAGCTGGGGGGCTGGCAGTGGCTCTCGGCCTCGCGGCCTGAGTCTGCGGGCCCGCGGGTGAGCAGGGCGCAAGCAGCCTGGCAGCGGGCCCCCTTAATCTTGGGCCAGCTGGACCCAGCTGGGGGCCTGGTGTGCAGGGCTGCCCTCGGCCAGCTGCAGGAACCTCTCTGGTGCAATCCAAGGCCGGGGCTGCAGACCCGCCCGAGCACAGCACGCCGGCGGCACATGTTCCCAGGCTGCCTCTCCTCCAGAGATCACAAGCACATTCCACTCGGTGTCTGTTTTGCAAGTGTTACTCTCTGTGTTTCATGGACAACAAAACCAGCATCGGGCAGGGCCTATGAGCGTGCGTGGGGCTGCCTGAGTCCCAGGCTGTAGTATGGCAACCTCCCCCCACTCCCGCCCACCTGACCAAATTCCTTCCAGAAAAGTCTGTCTGGCTTGCAGAGCTCAAGGTCTGTTCAAGGGAGTTGAAAGGAACACGTGTGTTCCAAACCCCCTGGAAGACAGAGTCACATTAAAAACACACACAGAGCCTAGTGCCCAACATGTGGGGCTGGAGATGAAAGACGCATTTGGTGACCGCCCATGGGTCGGCCCTCACCCCCTACGTAGCACATGGAAATGAGTAGAAGCCCTGACTTCCCTCCCGTGAGGCTAACACCATGCAGATCCCAGCCTTCCTCCACTTAATATTACGGGCATCCCAGTCAACGAACATTTCTAAACAACTCACAACCGGTATCAGTGAGAAAGAGGAAGCTGCTGAAATTTCCAGACTAGTTCGGCTGGCTCTCCCAGGTTCAGGTTCAGTTTACCTTCGATGGGGAGAATGAGCCAATAACTGCTCACCCAAGACATCGGAGCCACCCTAATATTCGACTCCTACTGAAATGTTTCTTGCGTTGCCACTCAGTTGAAGGCAGATGACTTCTGGGGTTGGAACAAGTAGGCAGAATATCTCAAAACAACAGGAGGAAAGATAGAGACAGATCTCTAATGCGGGATACAGCCGTAGCAAGTCCTAGCAAAGAAACACAGAGTCCACTGGTTTCCCAAGCCACAGACGATGCCGCACTTTTCACTGGGCTCTAGTGTTTCACAACCAACCAGCCCCCTCCCCCCCTTGCCAGCCACCTCCCCACTGTGCCTGAGGTTCTTGGGGGGGCATGTCCCTCAGGCGAGTGGTTCTGGCTCTTTACTACTTTTACAGACATGATGATGTTTCTGGAAAGTCTCAGTATTTGCAAGAGCTTTGTTATCCCTCTCAACGTGCTCCTAGCTGCCCCCCGGAGTGGCCTCTTCATTGGAGTTTTGTTCTCGGGAGACAGGGTGGAGGCTGCTCTTGACTGCCCCGAGCACGCAGGGAAGAGCTCATCACCTGGCCGCTGTTGCAACACCTCTGTCACTGCTGGGATGAGTAGACAAGGCAGCACAGGCACAGGGCCACCCTGGGGTGTCCAAGTCAGCGCCTGGACTCTCCCTCCAAAGCTATCCCGGGCTTCCTACCTCTACTGCGCCTTTCGTTCCCAGACTGCTGATGCTAAAGAACAGTTTAACCTTCTCGGCATCTTTTTTCTGCTTGTATGGTCTGTCCAACCTGCCCTCACACGACTTTCATTTTATCTTTAAAACTGATTTTGCTGTCCCTGCAAGTCACCCTTATTTTTTTTGTCCTCATTTGTAATAATCTCCTTTTTGGTTCTATCTTTTAATGATTTTTATAAAGTATTTATATATATTTTGTAGAAGAGCTGGGATACAGGCCAGCGGGGCAGGGGTGAGAGGATTACCCAGATCAGTGGGGAGCAGAACAGGCAGATCTACTGAAATCCACTGCTGAGGGGGGCTGCGGGGAGACAGGAGAGGTCTGCTGCGCCCTGGGGGTCGCTCCCTGGCCGGGGATCAAACTCAGGCCATAGCAGTGGTAGTGCTGAGACATAGCCCCTAGGCCACCAATGAGGCCCTTTTTAAAATGAATTTTAATAGCTTTATTTATATGTAACTTACATATCAGAGTATTTAAAGTAAAAAGTTCAGTGTTTGTTTTGGTTTAGTTCCATCTGTTCTTTTGCTTGTTTCTTTATATTACACATATGAGTGAATTCACTTGGTATTTATGTTTCTCTTTTTGACTTATTTTGCTTTGCATGCATTTATAATGGTGGTCGTACAACCATTTTGGCTATTAACAAAACGGTTCATCACCTCAGAGACTCAGTAAATTGGGAACAAAGGAGACTTGCTCAATAGTAAAGGTTATCCATAAAAATCCCTCAGGTAATATCTTACTCCAGGGTAAAAAACTGAAAGCTTGCCCCTTAAAAATGGGAATTAAACAAGAAACTTTGCTGCTTCTAGGTACCATAGTGCTAGAAGTTCTAGCCAAGACAATCAGGCAAGAAAAGAAAGAAAAGACATCCCAAGTGTAAAAGATGGCCGCCCACCATCACTGTAGACATGATCTTGCATAACTCCTATGGTCTGTACACAAACCCTGATATATTGAGATAATGGATTCAACAAAGCTGGGTCTCTGCAGGGTCACAACAGAATACACATTTGTAATGAACAATCTAAAAATTAAATTAAAAATCAATTCCACATTTGAAAGCATCAAAAGTATGTTGGAGTCCATTTAGCCAAGGAAGAAAATGACTTATGTGCTGAAAACTGCAAACCATTTCTCAAGGGAAATGGTAGGAGGCCAAAGTAAATGAAATGGCATCCCACATTCATGGACTGGAAGACTTAATGTTACCAAGATGTTGATGCCACTCAAAGCAACCTACAGATCCAGTGCCATCCCTATCAAAGGCCAGGAAGACTTTTGCAGAACTGGAAAAGTCCACCAGACACCCTAATTGGCTTCTGTACTTGCTGTTTCTCTTGCCTGGCACCAGGTACCTGTCTGTTGCCCTTTCTCCCCCACATCAGCTGAGGATGTCACCATCGCAGTCACCCATCCATCACCCATCACCTCACTGTGGTCATCCCTCACCACCCTCGCATTCAATTACTCTGATTTTTCTCCATTCCTTATACTATTTTCCCTTAACACTATGATACTGCATATGTTACTTATTTATTTTTGACTTTCAGTCTTGAATATAAGTTATATGAAGTCAGGGTTTTCTGCCTGGCCAGAGCGATATGCCGAGCACATAGTAGGTAGTTAAGATAGTTATTGAATGAAAGAATGAATAGAAAACGTAAGAGGAAAATAAAGATGTTGCCATTTGTTGCTGATGCAGTGAAATAAGACCAACAAGTGACTAGTAACAGAACTGCGGCATCACGGTATACTGAGCAGAACTCAGTATTACAAGCAGCCATGCTGGTGCAAGAACAATACAACCTCATTGTTACCCAGAGTTGATTCATTTCCTCCTTGAAAATCATGTTCATTTGGAGCTGTTTTCAAATCATCAGGTCTCCTTCCAATGTCCTGTTCCCTAAATCCCAATCCACTGGAAATTACTCCCCAGTCTGAAAAAGTCATCAGGGTGTCTTAATCCATCTTAATCTTCAACAGCAAAGGACCTGAGTGAGTGGAAATGCAGTTATGACCACATGTGAGATGCCAAGAACTCGGCTTTGGCTGGGTGAGAGCAGATCTTGATACCAAGGGAGAAGCAGACAGCTGGTAGGAAAATAACAGGGATGTGGGCCAGTGAGTGAGAAAGATGAATGGTCACTGGAGCCTCCCACAAGTGGAAAAGCAGCACATGTAGACTCGACTATGGGCCAAACAAATTTACAATTTCACATACTTAACTGATGATTCTCACTTTGATGATGATGAGTGAACAAGAAGGAGAAAAGCTGTCTGTTAGATGACTCATTGAGGTCTTATTTTAAATAGGTCTTGGGAACCGTCTTCTGAATTATGTCACTGAGCTCCTGAATCCCTGAAATCCCCAGAAGAGCAGCACCAAGCTCCTCTTCCTGGCCCATTCCTGTATTTCTGTTCTTGGGGGCAGTCGCTGTCCTTGGGGGGTGGAGCCCACTGTCTCCCCGAGCTCCCCTTTTCAACCTCAGATGGGACGATGAGCCCAAAGTGGGTGCCGAGACCTCATTCAGTGGCACGTGACCTTTAAAATAGTCATGAAGTAAAACAAAGCAAATCGGTTTTCAAATGTGGATTTTCAAATACAAGTACAGCAGTGCCCTGTCAACTTTGTAATTATCTGTTAATTACCATCATTTCAAATAGTCAATATGCCTCCTCTTCCACCAGGTCAGACTTCTTTAAAGTGAAAAGATGTTTCTATTCCCTTTTGCTGTGGAGAAACGAGAGTGTGGCAGCTCCCCGGAATGGGACCGTCACAGAGGAGAGAACTTGGGCTGACCAGAATGACAGCTGTTCACGCCCGCTTGCCAGCCACAGGCCCCTTGTCTCAACTTGGAATGGATTTGATCCAGTCACACCCAGGATGGGCGACATTCCACAGGATGGAAAGACATCTTTGATCTTAGCAGAATCTTGTTGTATCAGATCATTCTAGAAAACAGAAGCTGGCACTGACTCATCCCTCTTGTGTGGAATTACAACGGCCTCCATTGCTCTGCAGCAGTAGTGAACCCACCCCAACTCCTGCTCCCTAGAAAACAGCGAGTTTCTGGGCATGGCTGAGACTGTCACAAATGAAGTCAGATCAAGTTCAAACTTGAACTCAGACAGGTTGACCCTTGTCTTATCACCCTGTCTGGTGGAGAATTCACCACCAGAGTTTCCCCAATGGGCCAGAGGTTGTTTAACTTGCAATTCATCCCGTCACTTCTGCACCTGCAGTGTGGAATGGAAGGAGATCAGATCTGGGGAAATGGCGACTTTCAATTTGAGGCTCACAGACAGGAAGCTCCAAGTCCAGGCCTGTCTTGCCTCCTGGAGGTGTGATTGCTTTGTGGTGAACCCCCAGCCAACACTCAACCCTGGACCAGAAAGAAGCCAGGCCTCCGAGAGGGCAACCTGGACATGTGCTTGTGACTCCAAGTCACGTCACTTCCCATCATCGAGCCCCTCTGACCTGCCTCTTCCTGAGATGGTGCCAGGACCGTCTCACTTTTAGTTTTGAGATGTGTCTCGGTGTCTTAAGACAAGCTCATCCTTGTCTTTCCCACCTGCAGCATAAATTGCCAGGTCCTGGTCATTGCCAAGCTATAGAAGGAAAGTCCTAGGTGGCTGTGTCAATGTTGACAGTGGTCAGAACCACATTCTTCATTCATTTTAGAATCAGTTCCTGAGACCAACCTGTTCACCCGGTTTGAGAGAGGGGGAATAGGTGAGGAGAGATCAGAGGTACAGATGCAAGAATGTTTGGGAGAGAGAAAGCTCTCACCGGCTCCTCTACAGTCCCATAGCACCATAGGAATTCTGTGCGATTCATTTTAGACCCCAGGAAACAGTCTTCTGCCCTCACAAACACCATACTTTAAATTTCCAGACTAACTAAAGCTGGCATCAGATTAGACTGAAATATGCCCCATTCACTGCCCCCCAATCCCAGCTTCTCTGTTTTTAAACCCAGGAAACTATCATTTTCCCCAAATATACTCCATTAGTTCACAGTCTCCACAACCCCACTCTGTTCCCATGCACAGAACCCATCTGGCCGGAAGGGACAATAATTGTCTAGTTGTCTCTTTGCTTCCTTCCGGAAGCTCGGCCTCTAGTGGGCCGGACTCTCAAATACACCCACAGCACCTGCCAGCTAGACACCGTGAGGGATGCTGGGAGGAAGGAAGAACCTGGGCATCTGGCTGCCACGGGGCCTCCTACCCACCTCAGACATTTTAAGCCGCCTTGAGTTTCATGCCAGTCCCTGGAAATGGTGGCTCGTCTGTGATTTCCTTGGATCCGTGGTGGCCAGGCCCCCACCCCAACTGGACTGCCTGGGACTGCCGCCTCCTAGTGAGCATCTGCACAGCTGGGAAGTGTCCCCGTCCTCCAACACGCGCAACACGTGTCTCCATCATCCCCAGCGGTCCAGTCCCGATCTTGTCCTCCCCTAAGATGGATGACAAGAAGGCTCACCCAGGGCTGCCGTGAGTTCTTTTAGGTTTGAGGGGCTGAAATGTTGCTTTGCAGTCAGTTGCTCTATTGCAAGTAGGCTGTACTGTATGTGGGAGCAGGGCCATGAGGACAGAGATGAAGTCACTCTCACACACACACACACACACACACACACACACACACCTGCACACACACCCACATGCACACACTCACACACACACTCGCACACACACTCACACACGCTCTCACACGCGCACACACACACACCCGCACATACACACTCACACACACACTCACACACTCGCGCACACACACACACTCGCACATACACTTACACACACACTCACACACTCGCACGCACGCACTCGCACGCACGCACACCCACACACACTCACACACACTCGCACATACACACTCACACACACTCACACACACACTCGCGCACACACACACTCGCACACATGCACACACACACTCGCACACACACACTCGCGCGCACACACACACAATGATAACTGAAGACCTGGCAGTCTGAATGGTAAAGGTCGTCAGGACAATCTGTTTTGCAGCCATAAATGCCTCCAGGAGCCAAATGAACTCCACTTTCTTTCTAGGAAACACAAGCAGGAGGCAGCCCAATGGGCTGACAAAACAAAGCCACGCTAATCTGTCTTTCAAGCCTTCTAAAGCACTCACAGGCCCTCCAGCCCCCACCTCTAGCAAAGGTGCCACAAGCCACAGGCTAGCCATTGGCTCAGGTGCTGAGAGTCTGCCCTGGAGCCCCCGTGCTGCTGGGTGACGCGAGGCAAGTTGGACAACCTCTCTGAACTGCAAGAGGGCAACACCATCTCCACAGTCCCGGGCGTCATGTAGGGAGACCCGCCTGGGCACACAGGGGTTCCGCACGTGACAGTGACCTTGCTAACATTTCTTTCTTTGGGGGAGGGGGAGAGCAGCATGGGGCAGGGATAGAGCCAGCAAACCTTTGATGCCAGGGTCGAGCCTGGTGCTTTAGCCAGGCTGAGGGCAGAGCATGAACCGAGGAGCCCAGAGGAAGAGAAGGGGATAGGCAGGTCTCAGAGAGGGCCAGCCAGGATACCACCGAATCTGGGGAAAGGACAGCCTGGCTGGCTGCGGTTCCCACTGCCCTTCCCACTCTCAGAAGGGCCCCGGTTAGGACAAGAGACAAGGTTATCTTATCTCTGAGTAAATGTAGGAAGCTTCCAGAACAGCACAGGCCACGAGTAGCTGCCAGCAGTTAGAGCTAGTAAAGACGTGAGCCGCTCTGGGGATGGGATGAAGTGGTGCACAACACAAGCCAGGGCTCCAAGACTTAGAAGAAAATGTAAGTGATCGTCAATAATTGTCATGCAGGAGCCAGGCTGAAATAACATTTGACCTTTTTGGTGAAATAAAAATACAAGTAAGGGGCCCTCCCTGGGGGCGCAGCGGGTTAGAGCACAGCACTAAGAAGCTAAAGCCGCTTCCGCATGAGTTCGATTCCCGCCTGCCACGGAGGTGACCACATGGCGTGGCAGACCTCTCCTGACCCGCCCTCTGCTCCCCTCAGCAGTGTGCTTCCTCAATCTGCCTGTTCTGCTCCCCACTCTGTCTCTGGTGAATCTTCTCACCCAACATACCTCTGGCCTGTACCTGCTCTTACCCCCCCAGTTTTTGTATGCATAAATAAATAAATCTTAAAAAAAAAAAAAAAAACAAGTAAAAGGAATCTGCCCTGTTTCTCTTGATTGGAGTCTGGCTGCTAGAATATTCATGGTGTGGGCTTGTCGTCTGGTCACGTGAGTCCAGATTTGGCGCCCTGTGGTCTGAGCACACACGGCTGCATTCCTCTGTCACTCCTTTTCTCCTCTCCTGCTATCAACACTCTTGTTCAGGCACTTTCTCGTTCTTTAATGTGTGTTGTGTCAACATCTTTCAGGCTGATCTGGCCTCAGTCTGCACCGCCCTCCAACACGGCCTGAACAGAACAGCAAGAGCTTTCCACGTTCCACAACGATTTTGTGGCCCAGGTGGAAAATGTTCCTGACCTTCCATGCGTCCAAACTGCCCGTCAGACATTCACAGTTCAGCAGCCTCCAGCCCCACATCCTAGATCCAGCGTGGCCAATCACTCTGCCGTCTCGCCGGCCCAGCCGGTCCCCACTACCACGGCAGCGTGCGTTCCCGGCACCCCTTCGTCTCTAAGTCCACAACTGCTGTTCCTTCGTCCACTTTGGGCAGCTCCGTGGAACTCGAGAGTGAGCGAAAGTCTGCGTTCTCCAAAAGCCTTCCCAACCCGCCCTGCAGCCATGTGACTGACCCACGCCTGTGCCCAGCAGGCTCTCATCTCGGCGCCTGGTAAGGCACAAGTTGCTGTGCTGGCTTCTCCAGGTGGGCATTTCTCCTCCTTTCTGGAGCTAAGTTCCTCTGCATGTGGTGGTTCTGTCCCCTTCTGACCCGCCTTGATTTCTAGCAGTCACGTGGAAGGGGCAGACACACGAGGGAAGAGAAGAGGGCAGCGAGACGTGGGAAGCTTGTCCTCCGGGAGGGCCCAGCCTGTCTCAGCTCTGAGGTGGGGAACTCCCTGAGGAAGGTAAGGCAGGGCCAGGCTGTAACTGGGGGGTCCCTAGGAAAAGGGGAAGTTCCAGGTTCCCTGCCCCATCCAGAAGAGGGGTGGAGCTGAAGAGAGAAAAGGAGAGAAGAGAAGGAATCTGGGGAGAAGAAGGAAGCAGGAAGGAGAGCCAGAAGGAGACCTGAGGAAGCCACATGGAGCAGCAAGCATGTCAGGAAGAAACCGGGCTTGTTTCCTGGCCCTGGACTGGTTAAGGCAGATGTGGGTGAGAGACCTGCAGGGAGGTGACTATGGCAGTGTTTATCTTGATTTTGATGTTGCTCTTTTCCTCCCAGATTTGTCTGGCCATGTCTACCCTTTTCCATGGGTCCGGCCAGAAGGTGCTTTAGTCTTGTGGCAGCTTTCAGGCCTTGCTTTGGGCCAACCCCTTTAGGTTGACTTTTTCCCACAAGGGGACACTGTCAGGTGTTGGATTTACAAATTTACAAATTGTCTTCCGTGTTGTATATTCACTGTATTAAAGTCCCTTTTCATTAAAGTCTTATATGTTTTGTCTTGATGCGGTGGATGGCAGAACCCACTTAGAGCAGGCAGGTTTGGGGGTTCGGGCTGCCCCTCTTCCCTGCCCCGTAACAAGGCCACGGAGCTCTCAGAGACAACCAGGAGAGCTGAGATAGCGCACACGTCTTTCTAGGAAAACTGCCTAGTCCTCTGTCAAAATCGGCTGAAAGTGCACCTGCAGAATACGGACCTCAAGCTCAAACTCAGTCCTGGTGAGGGCAGGTGGAGGCTGCCGGCCACTCTCCCGTCCCAGGAGCTGCCTGGGGCGACCTCTGCCCTCCGCCCTCCGCCCTCCGCCCTCACAGGGTGAGGAATAGAGCCCACGCGTGCCAAGGCTCTGGGAAGAGATGAGATGACACTTGTATTGAGATGCCCAGAGGACCATGCACAAGAAGAGTAACTGGTCCAAGATGGAAAAGCAGGCAAGGAAGAAAGCAGCCGGCGGAGAGAGCTGCTCGCGTGTGTGCTGAGTTACAGACAGTTATCGGCGGGCTCTGGAGGCCCTAAGAATTCAGAAGCACGTCCGTGGGAAATCGGATCCATCAGAAGGGAAATCCTGCTGCACCTCTTAACCTGGGACCAAGTCGGCTGTCGAACCTCTCGTCCACGCAGTTATCTCGCGATCCCACACGCGCCTGTGAGCATGCAGGTGAGGGTGAGTTTTCTCCCAGGTCCTGGGGTTTGAAGGGTCCAAACAGAGCTGAGTGATTTCAAAGGCTGACGTAAATCCCATTCAATATCCTCTGTGTCAAGTAGCCTCACCCTAAGGGAGAAACCAGTGTTTTTACACAAACCACCCTCAGGTCATTCACTGCGACCACAGAGCTTGGTTGGGTTTATCAGAGAAAATTAGACTGTGGCCAGTGAAGTTTGAGGAATCATTACGTGGCCTGATGCTCCTGGGACATGGCGCCTTGGTGTATGAGCACGCCAGGCACCAGGACGTGGGCTGGCAGGTAGGGCATGGGGGGGTGACGTGCTGTGCTGGGCCAGGGAATCTGGAGCACCTGGGGCCCTCACCTGCACAGGTGCGGTGCAGTGTGACCCAGGCCACTGAGCACTGCGCCCCTGCTCAGCCCGTGCCCAGCCCGCACCAGCAAAGGAGCCCTGCACACTGGCTATGCAGGTAGAGTGAACACTACTGAGGAAAGTGATGGCAGCCAGGCTTTGAGGATGGCTCTTCTCAGATTCTCAATTTCCAGGTTGGGTTCAAATGTAGACACTAAATGTAGGCCTTGACTAAACAGCTTGATAGTTTGTGCTTCCAAAGGAACCTGCGTTGCTCGCCAGCTTCACAGTCGAGTGGTTTGTGCTGAAGGGATGTGAGACCAGCCACACAGGTGTTGGTATCCCAGGTGAAGTCTCTCTTGCGGCCCACACAGTCTTGCTTAGAGGGGTTTTGTGGAGAAGGAGGCTCAATGTTAGAGACATTCAGGGAAAACAGTTCAGTCTGTAATCACCCCAAAATTGTTGGGGATATCAGGTTGGGCTCTGTTTCATCCTTCTTTTCAGAACATATGAAAACCATATTATAGATTCTGGTTTCAAGTTTTTTTCCCCTTTTTGCATTTAGACCAAGACTAGGATATTATTGTTCCTCAAACAATAGGAGAATCGTTATTTCTTCAATACCCAATAATGTAGCTTTGGAGGTATCAACAAACGCTGCTGGGAATCTAAGCTATTCACTCATCTTCTTTTATCATCTTTTCCATCTTGCTGTTCAAAAAAGCAGAGAGCCAAGGGACCAACCTCGCCTCTACTTTGCTTATTCCTACATACATACTTCACATAAAGGTGCAGCCTTGTTTAGGAGAATGTTGCTGTTTGATGGTGCCTCAGATTTCTTTCTAATCTCAGCCTCTGAAAGAGTGTTTTTTTTTTTAATAACTCATAAATTTTTATTCATTTTTGCATCGTTGTTTATTTTTGTACAATGTTTTCTTTCTCTTCTCAGGTGTTGTCCCCCTGAAATTACCACCACCAAGACATTCATGAACCATCACCATAGACGTGTGTTCTTCCCTCCCATTTTGAATCCTGTACCTCCCCTCCCCCAATAAAATGTCTCCATGTTTAAAAGATTTATTTATTTATTCATACAGAACTGGGGTACAGGCCAGAGATGCGGAGGGTGAGAGGATTCACCAGGGACAGAGTGGGGACCAGAACAGGCAGATCGACGAAGTACACTGCTGAGGGGAGCAGCGGGCGGGTCAGGAGAGGTCTGCCGCGCCATGTGGATCTCTTCCGGGGCAGGCAGGGATTGAATTCATGTGGGACTGGCTTAAGCTTCTTAGTTCAGTGCTTTAACCCACTGTGCCACCAGGGAGGGCCCAAATGTCTCCATTTTATAGTTGGACTCAGCTAGCTTTGTTTTTTCCCTGATCCACTGTATGGTTTCCCTATGTTCTTTCTGTAAATGAACCTATCCGATATTTTTCTTTTTCCTTCTGACTTATTTCACGGTGCATAGCCCCTTCAGCTCCATCCATGTTGCTATGAATGGCATGAATTTATCTTTTTGATTGCTGTGTAGTATTCCACTGTACAAACTGGTCCAACCACTATGGAAAAACCATGTAGAGGACCATTAAATTACTAAAAATTGGCCCAGCAATTCCACTTCTAGGAATCTACCCAAGGGACACAAAAACACTAATTTGAAAGGAAACCTGCACCCCTGTGCTCATTGCAGCACTATTTACAATAGTCCAGATATGGAAATAACCTAAATGCCCTGCACCAGATGATAAGATCAAGAAGATGTGGTCTGTACACAATAGAACAGTGCTTGATAGAAAGAGATGGGCAATGAAAGATTGTTAAGTTCAGTGCATGAACACGAACAACGATGCCTCCCCCCGCCCGACATAGGAGACAACTCCAGACCACTGAGCCATTCAGGAGCGGTGGCTACGCTTCATCTTCTCAGCTGTCCTCCCCTCCCAGGACCACACCACATTCCACCAATTGGTCCTAAAAATTCCCTGCTGGGAAGCCTTCTCCACCCCCAATGCCAAGGCACTGACTCAGGACTTGTCACTTGGGAAAAAGTCAAAGCCTGGACTAGACATTGCCGCATGGCTTCTCGTTGGCAAAGAGCATGTTCCTGTTTCGGGAAGAGGTAGGTCCCTTAGTGTGTTGAACTGGAAAAGAAGATCCCAAACCAACTGGGCTTGGTGAAAGAAGCGGAGGAACACAGTGAAACTACATTACTCAAAAATGCCCTTGATGTTCATGGCTGGGGAAAGCCCTCTGCCTGTGGCCAGAGCGAACCTACCCACGTCAGCCTCTCCGAGTCATAGTTGGTGAGAGCCAGGGGATGGCCACGAAGCAGAGAAGCAGCCTAGTCACCCCGCTGGCCATTTTGTGTTAAAGTAGAATAAAATGCTGGGCACTTTCTCTACCCCAACTAGCTTCTTTCCCCAGCTTTTATGTGGGCAGTGTTGTTATAATTTTTCTGTTCAAATAAAGTCTGTAGAAAGCCACAAAAGGAGATCTGGACCCTAAAGCTTAACGGATTCTGGAAAGCAGCTGGCTTGTAACATGAGTCATTCCAGCCAAGGCTTTCTCTTTTGTGTGTTTGTCTCTGCCCTAAAGAGGGGGTTATTGGATGTCTTCTGGCAGGTGCTATGGGATTAAGGTGGTAGCTGGTCAGAAACAAACTTTGAATTAGTTTTTTTTTTTTTTTTTTAGTTTACTGAAGTAAATATGATCGTTAGCTTAATCCCCCGTCTCTAACATGAGGTTCAAATTTAATAGCGAGGTTTAAGAAATTTGGCTGGCATGTGCCCTTATTACGTGTGCACGGGTCTCTGTGTCTTGCTCTAAAAGTTAGATTTTTGTGTTAATGATGAAATTTCTAGTCCAACCCTATTGATCAGAAGACAAGCATTCCAAAAGCTCAAATATCCACGCATTTTTTTCCTTTCCTGAATAGTAGGAAGAGAAGTGAAACGTGAATACACTGGCAGAGGGCAACAACTTTAGGAAGTGTCTAAGGGCACTCACAGGTCTGCAGGGACTCAGAACAGCCCCGACTCGTACCCTTTGGGGCCGCGAGGCAAGAGGAGATTTTCATATGCATCTCGGTGATGTCTAAGATGCTGCAGGTTTATCACTGGTTGAGGAAAGAGGAGGTCACGTCCAGTAGGGTCAGCTCTCAAAGTGGCTAGTACTCACATAAGCAAGAGTCGCGCATCCCCACGTCATAGATACAGTTGAACGTGGAAAGTGTGTTGTCACCACCCTCAGGCCACGGAAGCCACCAAGCAGAAAGAGCTGAAGAGGAGAACTCGGGAAGGAAATGATACACCCTCCTGGTAAGCAGAGGCCAGCGAAGGGGCGGGACACAGCCGTCTCCCACTCTGCTGTTGCGAGTCAATGACCCTGTTTTGGAGATAACAGGGGCCATCGCAGGTCTGTTCTCGCATCACCAGGAGGACAGCCAGGCCCGGCAGACACGTCTGAGACCGGGCACCGGTGTGGTTTAGTCCGACGGGGAGAAAACCTCTGCTGGTGAGTCCTACTCCAAGGAGCCCCGCAAGGCGAAGAAGGAGGCTGTGACCACACCCAAGCTGCAGAATTGCAGTGAGTGAGCCCATTAAAGACCCTCCCCTCCTGGGCAGAGATGGGGTGTGATCAAAAAGGAGGCAAGCACAGAAAGGCCAGTGTCCAGGGAGGGGAGTTGAAGGGCAGCGGTCTCTCCCTTGCACCGAGATGGCAAAGGTGAATTGGCGTGCCAGCCTCAGAACGCCTCATGACACTTGAAGGCTGTGTGTCAGCATGTCGACGGCTCGGAATTTACCCTAGAGAAATAAGTAAAAATCACCCCAAGATCAACTTCAGATCCCTCATGACCATTTGGGCAAAATACCGGAAAGGAGGTTCAGCTTGCTCGTGAGTTAAGACGTGGCTGCCCGCTGCACAGATACCATGGCCAATGCCACAGCGTTTTTGAGCAATTCTTAATTCCTGTATTTCTTAGGAGGTGAAAGGTCACTTATAACATAATCCTTCAGGCATGATGACAGCTAGAAGTGTGGACAGAGACTCCAGAATATTAACAAGGGCTGAGATGATTATTAGGATTCCTGGCAACCCAACAAACGCTTTTCTACCTTTCTGACTTTTCAGAAAAATATTTCTCTAGAATACAAAGAAAACAATGAACAGCATTTAAAAGTTAATAGCTTGATTAAGTAGAGCCAGCTGAAGCTGGATTTTTTTTTAAAGATTTATTTATCTATGCATCCGGAACTGGGGTACAGGCCAGAGGTTCAGGGGCGGTGAGAGGCTTCACCAGAGACAGAGTGGGGAGCAGAACAGGCAGATCGATGATGAAGTACACTGCTGAGGGGAGCAGCGGGCGGGTCAGGAGAGGTCTGCTGTGCCCTGTGGGTCATCTCAGGGCTGGGGGTTGAACTCGCATTGAAGCGGCTGCTGCCAGCTTACAGTGCTGCATCCCAACCCATTTCGCCACCAGGGATATTTTTTTTTAAAGGAAACGGATGACTGCATCGGATATGTGGAGAACAGTTCCCACATGGCGGGTGATAGAGACGGTGCAGGAACCCGGCGTGAGAGGTGAACCTGCGAGGTAGGGTGGGGGGCTGGGGGAGGGCCCTGGATTCAAAATCAGACAAAGGCCAGACAACCTTCCTCCAGGCCCGGGCGGGGTTCATCAGCCCAGGTGACACACTGCCACACTGCACGACCTGTCATGTGCCCACGTCCACCCCAGGGAAAAAGGAACACACCTTTGCCCACCTTCAAGGAGACACTGGCAGTGTCAGCATGACACCCACGAAAAACACACGAGTTAAGGAAAATTTCAGACCTCAACCACATAGTACTGTCTGTTGACTAAGGCAGGTGAAGGACTGTGATGATGCCAGAGATGGTGAGTAGCGAGGTAGAAACCAAAATTTGCTGACCCAGTTGGCATCAACCCCATCATCTGATTGTCCAGAACTTTCTACTTGATGGAACTTTTACTGCTGCTGAGGAAAAGGGGAGCCAAAATGCCCATCTAGGAACCTGAGATAAACTGTCCCCCACCCCGCCTACAAAGGCAAAATGGTTCTACTGAAGCTCTGGGCCAAACTCCAGCCCAGATAACTACAACCCGCCTGGCCTTTCACCCCGGAACGTGCTGCAGGACCTGGCCGGTGGCGAGGGGAGGCCATGGAGTCAGCGACCCGGCTGTCTCCAGAACAGGCCTGGGGAGCAGGTCTCCTGTGCCTCTTTTCCGGGTGCACCTCAAGGTTCTGACCGAGGCCTGGAGACTGGTCAGACTGGTTTTCTCTTCATCTGAAAACGAGACCATAAAGTGTGAAGGCCCCACGTGCAAAGAAGCCCCGCTGGTTTTCAGACACGTGCTTTGCTCACAGCAGTCCTCAAGGCAAACCCCACCTCCCCGGGCCCGCTGGGCACGGTCCTCCCTTCAGATCTAGGAAACAAGAACTCTTCCTTCAGCCACAGCCTTGGCCCACACTCATCAGATTCCATTATTGGGGTTGTGTGTGTGTGTCCTTAGCTGGACGCCTCTCATCCCAAATTTCCTGAGCACCTGCCAGGTCTGGCCCAGAGCCCACACAGGCCTCCCTTGGGGACTGAGGATGCAACGAAGAGATTGTCTCTGACTCTTTGCAAGTTTGGAGAAGGAGAGAAAGCAGCCAGTGGTTGAGAGTGGACAGACTGGAGCCAGACGCCTGAGGCTGGGCCTGATCGCCTGCTCCCAGTAGGAGACCCCGATGCCCGGGGCCTGTGTCTCAGTCTCCTCTGCTGGAGAATGGCTGTGTGCGCATGCTAACTCAGAGGGGTGCTGTGGGGATGAAATGAGGTCATGTGGGGGAAGTGCTCAGAATGGGTGCCAGGACGGCACGCCATCAGCTCCACCACCACCTTCTGCGTCACCACCGTCACCACCACCATTACTACCACCACCACCTTCGCTCCCAACACTACCACCAGCACCACCTTCTCCACCACCACCTTCTCCACCAGCACCACCTTCCCCATCACCACCATCACTACCACCAACACCACCACCATCTCTACCACCAATGCCGTCTCCACCACCACCTCCACCACCTTCTCCATCACTCACCAACCATCACCCACTGTTCGGCAGCCAGCCCCCTGCCTGGGAAAGGCGCCGCCTCATCGCTGGCTTGCAATACTAACTTTCCCCTGCACACAGGAGGGCCGAGGGAGGTTCTAGCTTGACGTAGCACTGAAAGTCCTTCTCAGGCAGCTGTCGTGTTCCGGAGAAAGCAGGGGACTGGGAAGCAGACCATGGCCCTCTGCACAGTTTCAGGGTAACAGGACTGCTTAGAACTCTGAGGTGTGCCAGTTTCATTTTTCAGACATAGAAACCAATGGAAAAATTCAGCCTCCTCTCCCAACCCAATCAAAACCACACATCTACCAAAGAAACAACTGATGAAGGCCTGCTCTCCAAACCCTTAAAAGGTACAAGTGGCTTTGTGCATACAGGTATGCATTTGCCTCTTCTCTGTGGCACATGTCGCTCACGCCTGCCAGGCGTTTTCTCCAGGAGCCTGGGAGGGCAGAGACGCTGTCTGGGCAAGGGGTGTTCCCTTCCTACCTCAGCAGACCCAGGTGAAGCCGCTGCACAGTCCCCGGGAAGGAAGCACAGTGGTTGGCGTGTGGGTTTGCTGTGTGCTCATTTAACAATGCGCCAAGCAACACCTCGGGTGAGTCCTCACTGCTGAGGGGCTCCTAGGGGCTTTGTAGAGAAGGAAAGCCAGCGCAGAGGCTGTGGGGGTCTCTGCAGACCAGAACCGGAGGAGAACGCTAGAAGCAATGAGGCCTGAAAGGGTTTGGTTTATGCAAACGAGTTTTGTGCCTTTACCAGAAAAACACAGGTCTGTGGCCTGGTGGCTTCCTGAGTGTCACCGTCCTCGGAGGACGGGGGAGGGGAACCCGGCCACCGGCGGCCACTATATCCCTGGGTGGGAATACAGGGGCGTCCTGTCAGGGTGGAAGCCCCTTGTGTCCTGAGCTGCTGGGAGAGGCTCTGTCCACCATGCCCCTTGATGGGAATCAGTGAGCTGGAAAATGAGTGAGTGAGTGAGTGAGTGAGTGAGTGACTGGCCATCCCTAGTGCAACCCAGGATGAGCTCAGAGGCCTCAGGCGCCCTGTCAGGCTTGGGACACCCTGCAGCGTTTTCTTTCTCAAACTGCAGGTGCTGGAAGGCTCAACAAGCCGCTTCCAGGGCAGAGTCCCCGCTGGGGAATGCTGGCCTTCCCGCTGCCTTAGGGCACAGCCACCGCCCCCTCCTAGGCGGTCTGAGACAGCAGACAGAAAGGCCACAAAGCACAGACGCTTGCTAACTGGCAGGCTCTACCTTAGTTGTAAAAGGTTTTGTCAAACTATAGGTTTAGCAATTTCTCTCTGAACCGGGCTGCGTTTACCCGCCATCTGCAAAATTCTGAAAACTCGTCATTGCCTCTTGTGAGATGGTGCAAGTCTGAAATGTGTGGGCTCCCTCTTTCTTGCTGTAGAAAGAGGGACCTCACCCATAAGGGCTGCCTGCTCCTTCCAGAAAGCTCTGTCCCGCCCAGTTTGCTGAGCAGGACTGGTGGAAGCCAGCCAACGCCCAGCTCGCCTTCCACCCACAGGCCGCCATGCTTCACCTTGACCCAGGACTCAGTGCCCAGTCCAGCAACCCTGCCTTCTGGAAGGCAAGCAGGTGGCTTTCTCCCCCTTTGCAAAGGGGACCGGAGCGTCCTGAGTGTGGGGCGTGGGGAGGGGCTCAGGAATGGGGTTCACATCCCTTGTCTGTGGGTGACTGCCGGGGAGTGTGGGGGACTGAGGACGGATGGAAGCAGGACATGGTGAGACTTGTAGAACCAGAAGTTTCTGCAGCTTGCAAATCACTGCCTTTTAAATATAGATATTATAGATAAAGTCCAATATAGCTATAATATATGCACATTTTAGAAGTTAGTATGTTTCTACTAGGTCCTTATGATCGCATGTATGACATGTGTTACATATATTGCTAGATATTATATTGACCTATAGCAATATATCATATATGAATGTGGCAATATATTAATTATACTAATCACATTAGCCTGTCGATTATATTATATATCAATATATTTCTATATTATCATAATATGCTTATATCCCATGTAAACATAACTGTATTAAAGTATACATTTTATTGCACATGCAATATACATATTTTACATAATGTATAGATTATAGATGATGTTAGTCTATAATTGAGTGTTTCTATTTTGCATATTATATACACTTATATATTTATACATAATATAGATTTATCATAGGCTAAACCCAAACATATATAAAAAAATACATATACTTATTTGGCGCGGCCATGACTTCAAAATAGAAGACCACTTCCCCAGCTTTGCTTCCAGCCTGGTGTTCTCACATGCTTACGCTGGGTCGGAGGGTTGTGGGCAAGCTTCAGAGCCTGCTCTTGAAGGGAAAGAGCTGCTCTTTCTCTCCGATATTCTCTCCTCTTGCTGGCTGCACTGTGGATAGGATGCTGGGGGCTGGAGCAGCCATTTTGCGTCATGAGGTCAGAGCCAGGCTTACGGCAATCGCCTATCCAGGCAGGAGAGGCTTGCTTCCTGGTGGTCATAGAACACCGAGCCAGCCTCCCAGATACCCACAAGAGAGCCCAGTGCCACTCCACCTTGTTTACAGACCTGGATAATTTGGAATCTATTACAGAAGTAAACCAACACCTGCTGTTAATTTCCAGAGCACTCTGGAGTGCCAGCAGGTTTCTTTGTGTTCCCCAAAAGACTGAAGATTTTTCTTTCACTTTCTGCATCTTTTTCTTTACGCTTTTCAAATAGTGAGGTCCATGGTGTCATTCATGTCCCTACCCACAGTAACAGAGCTGAAGCCAAAGGTCCAGGGCTTCTGCACTGGCACACAAGCTGGTTCTCCCTTTATTCTTTTTAACCAGATATGGATGTAAGTTGACGTGGACTTTTAAACCCTCTCAAAGATTTGTAGGCTGATAATGCTCCTCTTTGACAGAGACACCTTACAACTTTACATTGTGTTGTCCCGATGCCAAAATTCCTTTTCCAGAAGAACATTCCTAGGGTGGATAATTTCTCTGAAATAGTCACAATGTCTGGGACATCAGCTATGGATTTGATTTTTAGAAACAGCCAGAAGCCATCTGAGACCGAGACTCGCAATAAAGACGGTGGCTAATAAAGCTTGGTAATACTTGTCTCCATCAAAAATGAGATGTGATGGAAAAGTCAGGAGGCGCTTTTACTTGTCTAACCAATAAACTCACCCTGAAAGTCATTTCCAAAGAGCAGCTCCAGAAATGCTTAAAATAATAATGGAGCTGTTGGGACGAAGGTAGAGTTTCCCCAGGGGGCTACTTTGAACGACACTGCAATTGTAGATGTCTAATTTCTGGAATATGTAGTTAAAATCAGATTATTATTTTCTACTCACAGTGTTTTTCATGATCATTTTTAAACAAGAAAAAGGGCATGTGGGACTTTTCAATGAGGTGGGTAGTAAATAGCAAAAAGAATCAGGCCTCAAGTTGGACAGCTTCCTGCTAAACTTCTGAAGTGCCTTTAAAGCCCCGAACAGCCTGAATGGCAGGAGCCCTCCCCGACCCTCTGCTGACCTCAGTCTACAGCTGGCCAAGGCGCCATCTTGCTGCCAGGCTCACTACCCCAGGAGCCCAGACTTGCCTGCCCTCCCCCCCATTTCATCACCAGGTTGAGCTACTTGTGAGTAGGGTCTACACCTGGATGTGCCTCTATTTATTTGGGTCAAACAAAGGGGCTTCAGCCACACAAGATAATCCAGTATGAGGTTGAGCATGGGATGAAACAAGGGTCCTGGAAATGGGGAGACAGGCTGGAAAGTAAGAGGTGAGGGGATGATTTCCCAGGAGGAGTTGCTGGTCAGGAGAGCTAGCGAATTGGAAGAAGCTTTGAGGGAGGAAATAGAAGAGACTGTGACTCTCCTTTAAGGAAATCCTTAAAGTGGGTCAATTATCATGGACTAGGTTATTTTATTCCTCACGAATACAGAAACATTAATGAATACAATATACATGGCTGGTACCCTATGTTTTTGGGCAAGGATTTCTCTCTCTCCTTTGTTTTGTGGGGCTTATTCTAACGTCAGAGTAGTTGTTATTACTGATTTGAGAACACTGAGTTTTATTAGCAAAACTATTTTCAGATTAATTTTCAATTACACCCTTTGCCTCCCTGGGTGAAGTTGTTTGGTTTCCAGCGAATATTGTGGTTGTAGCTGTGGTTACCCACTGACTTCTCATCTGCTTTGCTTATCTGATAACAGGCAAATGGGGAAAGAGCTTTTAATACCCCCCCAAAAGGGGAAGATTGGTAATTAGTTGTTCACCGCATGGAATCCGGCCAGGTCAACTTACTCTAAGAAAACAGTCCGGATATTGGACATGAAGGTTCCTTTTACAAAAGATTTTTGGGGTTATCACAGTCCTCATCCACGGGCCCTTTTCTTTTCTTTCTCATAGAGCCGAGTTAGAGCCTCAGACACTATACAAGAGAGCAACTTCAGCTTCTTCTAAACTCATTTTCTTGACAGCTTGTAAATTCTGCCCGCTGGGATCTGCTCCTCCCGCGGGAAGCCTGAACTCCCCTGCAGGCTGCAAGGCAGGAGCTTAAGGGAACCGATGGTGAAGTAACTGAAAGGACTCAGAAAGCAGCAGCCAGAAACGGCGGGGAGAGCACGGCAGGAAAGGAGGTGGAGGCGGGCAGGCTGCGTGCTGCAGCCTCAGAACTTCTGCAAAAGCTGCGGCGCGCCTTATCTGAGGCGTGCAGGCCTGCGGTTTTCTCGCTCTTGCAACCCTGCTTTAACTGCCGGTTTATTTTTCGACAAACAGGATGCCTCCCTCAGAGGCGGTCAGCATCCCCGGCTCTTGGAGAGAAAAGAGGTAGTGTAGCCCCACCCTAGAGGCAGGTGGGGGTCTGTTTCAAGAGGCTTCCGGAGGCTGCTGGAACAGCCAGGAGGGTGGGGTGGCCCGAGGGAGCGCGGGGCACCCCTCCCCCGCCCCGCCCCAGCCCCGGGAAGATCTCTGCAAGCCTCAGCGGCCACCGCCACCCAGACAGGCGAGGTCACAGCGGTGAGACTCAGACTAAGGTGAGCGCAAATACCCTGGAGCTGCTGTGAAGCCACAGATCAAGCCTCAGTGGGTCTGGATGGGGCCTGAGCGCCTCATCATTGCCACCGAGTTTCTTCCTTGTCCTCTGTGGCTGCTCCCACCCACCCCCCACCCCCGTGCAAGCAGGGGGCTCTTGAGCTCCCTGCCCAGCAGTGTCTACCATTGCCCACCTTCCAGCCTCCCGTGGTTGCAAGTCTCTTCAGAGCGTTCTCATGGCTGGTCTGCAAACCTTGCAGCCCAGATGCATTTACCCCACCCCCAGCCCCCCAACACCAGCACCCCCAGGCACCCTGTGAAATCCCTCCTGCCGCAGAGGCAAGGGGCTTCTGAAAGAGTTAAGGGGAGACTTAACTTGAAAGTCTGACTGATTCAGAGGAGTGCAGATTCGGCTCTGAGCCCTGAGATGGTGAGAGAAGGATGAGCTGTGGACAAATAACACACACACACACACACACACACACTGCTCTGGCTCTTTCCTACCAATGGGAACGCCCACTGCTCCAGGTTGGAATTCACGGTCCGTTTTTCAGCCTCGGTGTGGTTTTGTGGAGAGCAGCGGAGGCTGTAACTGAGGATGCCACGCCTGGCCAGCTCTTGGACGGACGGACAGCAGGGTCTTGTGGCATGGACTTTAAAAGAGGCTTTAGGAGCCACAGCCACGCCTAGCCAGCAGAAAGCGTGACCTGTGACCTGAGACTAGCCTAGCGAGCCGCAGTGTATGGGCGAGGGCACCCAGGTGCTGCAGGCCTGCCAGGGCCACACCTGCCCTTGGATGTGGAAACAAGCCGGCCAAGTTCACTACACCCTGCCATTTCGTGCGGCTTCCATTTTGACGTCCTTAGCACCTGCCTAAAGCACCCTGCCTGCAAGTTTCTCAAAGGCAGACTAAGACACCAGGGCTGTTGAGATGCAGATTCGGGGGCCCTTGAGCTCTCAAGTCATCAGGGGCCCCAGGAATCTGCATGCCTGCACCCACCAGGGCATCTCCTGTGCTGCCCAGTGTAAGGCCACCTGGTCCTCACGGTCAAGTCCAGTCTTCTTACCGCTGACCGCCAAGACCACGCTGCACTTTCACTGTGCTCACGCGGCCCTGGAAGTGGCCTCTTGGTGGCTGGTGAGCTTTCCTTGAGCGGCCCAGGCTGGCTCATTCATTTCCTCTTCTTTGTTTTTCTGCCCCAATAAAATGGCTTCTTCCTCCCAGCCTCCCCCATCCTGGCTTCTCACTGAGCCCTGTTCCCCTCCGGGAGGCAGGGCCCTGGGTGTGCCCTCAGCTTCCATCCTGGGGTTGCTGAGGCTGCCCTGCGTGTGGGCACAGGCTGCCTTCCTCGATGGGAAGCGCCTGGAGGTTCGGCCTGTCCTGGCTGTTCCCTTACAGGAGCTCAGGCCCACATCAGCCATTCAGAGAACCCGTGCGTGGGTCGTAAGGCATGTAACTCTCAGCGTGGGCTGACTTGGCGCCAGGATCAGAAGCTGGGAAGGGAAATGCGAGCGAGTGGTGTGAAGGGTGGAGAGCCTGGTATATGCTTGCTAAAGACACAGAGGAAGTGAGAAAGAGGGAGTGTGGGGCCCCCACTCCCCAGCTCCCCAGCTGGCTAGGCAGCCTGCTCTCTGCAGTGGGTGGGGTGGGGGAGTTCTTTCTGTTAAATCAACTGACTTTGAAACCTAGTTGCTCCCATCTATGAAGCCAAGGGCTGGATGCTGGCTTTGGCGCTGCCCTTCCCATCTCTGGGGGTGTCTCCCCGCTGCCTCGCTGCTCAGCTGGCCTTCCCCTTCCTTTTTGCCAGGTGGGTGTTGAGCTCCAAAGCCCAACTCCAGGCTCTGCTTGGGGGAAATCTCAGTACATGGCCTATAGCTGGGCGGAAGGAATGGCCGGGCCGCCACGATTTGGTGGAAAGCCGCACACAGCTCAGTTTCAACCCTGCCACCGCCCCGTGTATTAGCCAGACCACTGTGGTTTTCTTTCTCAACCTGTCTAAGCTTAAGATTTTTGTTTTGGTAATCTAAACTCTGAGCCTTGTCAGAGCCTTGTTTGAACACGACCGTTGACTCATAGACTCATAAGTCATGGGGTTAGGGGTGGGGGGTGGCCCGTGGGATGTGTGAAGTCCACTGAGAGTTGGGCACTTAGTAGGTGCTAGAAAACCACAGCTTCCTTAGCTCGGTGCATTTCAAGCAAAACGTTCTGTGGGGCTTCTCGCCTCACCTGAGGCTTTTCTATAGTCCCAGTCACCCCCCCCCCCGCCCCTGCCCGGTGGCCAACCTGTCACCCTCTAGCCCTTAGGGACTCAGGCTCTGTAGAGACCCTTCCTCTGCAGCCCTCAGGCCTATCCCTGCGGGCCATCTGGTCACCCTCCACCTATTCCTGGATTCCTGCTTTGCCTTATCTACTCTCTCCAGCCTTTGATCTGCTGCCTCTGTGCTGCCTTTAGCTTCGATTCTATATGAGGCTTCTCTTGGTTACTATCTGTCTCCTTCCTTTTCCTCTGATACAGGCAGTGCTCAGGATGGTCTTCAGGCCATCTGCTACGAGAGCTCCCTCCTTCACAGAGCACAGAGATTAGGATCCCTTTATACAGTATTTAGGTGTCTACTGGAGATACTGGGCCGTGAACGGCTTGGAGATCCCTGTCACCATCACCACGCTCATGCCTAAGACCTCTTGGGCCACCCCCCACCCCCGCTCCCCGCTTTTGAACAGTGCTCACTCATGAGCACTCACACAACTGTTTTCCCAGTCAGAGGGGGAGGGGCTGCCCTTTCCAGAGAGTAAAGCCTGGTACTGAGGCAGCTGGGTTTCTCACCCTCCTCACTGTTTACATTTCTGGCCTGACAATTCTTTGTCCTCTACTGGAGACCCCAGGGCTACTCTCCCATCCCTTTACCAGGTGTGATACTAAAAATGTGTTTAGACATTGACACACATGCCATGGCGACAAAATTTCTCCCTCACCTCTCACTCCCCCCTCCCTTAAGATATTTGATGGTGATAAGCATGGAAAAGAAAATGAGAAAAGACTATTATTACCAGACATTCCCACTATTTGATCTAAATAAACAAGAGAGAAGACAGAAGACACAGCTCCGGAGGAAAGAAACCAGAGACCAAGTCTTAAGAAAAGTATGAGAATCACAAAGATAAGGCGTTCATTCAGAAAGAGGGTGCACTGAGACACTCTCCTGAATGGATCAAAGAACCTTTCTTAGATACAGATTAGGCTATGAGAAATGTGCATTTTTCCAGAAGGTTCAGGTCCAGACATGGTTGAGGGGATTTAGGTGTAGACGGGCTTTGGGGGAGATGCTTGGGGTGTTTAGAAGCACAGACACTACAGTTTACTAACAGATGCTGAAGGTCTCAGAATAGAATGGGGAGTGCACAGATACAACCTCATCTGCCCAGTGTTTCACCACAGAAAAACTTATCCTAAGCCAAGAGACCTGGAAAAGACGTTCAGGGTCCAGTGGGTTAGCTGTCCCGGGGCCTATTCAGCTTCTGGGGGCGCCACTGATACAGGTAACTTCAAGAATTTAACCACAAATGTCCTGTAAGTCATTTACCAATCCTCTTCTGTTTTCCACTAATCCCCTTTCTAGAAGAGGAATAGAAGAGTTTTCCCATAAAAGGGTCTCTGAGTGGATGAACAGAGAAGACGACATATTTTCTGCTTTGTTTGATGTCTTGGAAACAACCTCCTGGGAAATGAACAGGCCTTCTTATCAGTCCGATGATTATGAGTTCTCATGATTCACAGGCTTTTCTTTTTCTTTATCGGCATTCAACGTAAAGAACAAATCCATCAGCACAGTCACCGAAATATGTCCCTAACTGTGTGCTGTTTGTCACATGCTCCTTGATTATTTACCCCCTTCCCACAGGCTGTCCACCCCTGCACAGAGATGGGACAGACCCTGACATGGCTCCTCTTTGCCCTCAGAGCCCCCCAACTCCTTTCTAGCTTTAGTGGCTCACAGGACTTGAGTTGGGAACCAGGTGCGAATGGAGGCTCTACTCACGCGTTCCCTACTGTGGTTGTGTGGATGAAACCCCCCGTCAACTTTTTTGTTCAGACCCAAGCAGTACGCACAGATATTAGAACTTCTTCTGTCCATTTATTCACCTGTCCAGCTGTCCATTCACCATCTGAGTGCCCACACCCTGGCCGATGCTATGAGAAAAAGGAGAGTTGAGTCTACGTCTCAAGAGCTCAGCGTTTCTGGAGAATGCTTTCACAAGCAGAAACCCATGCCTGAAATTTAGGTGAAATGTAGGTGAGCACTGCAGTGGGGCATGAGTGATTGGACAGTAGCCCAGACTGGACAGCGGGCTTCTGCATGAGCTCCCGAGGGCACCCTAGAAGACTTGGTCATCAGCCCACCACTTCGTCCTCATGTCTGTGATGGGGGGAGCTAGCCCGGCTCCCCATGGGGCCTGGGGACACACGCCCCAGCACTGTAACCTACACTGAACAAGCGATGACCCGGTGGGTGGTGCTCAGGGACCTGTTGCCAAAAGCTTTGGGGACAATGGAAATTGTGCAAAGGAGCATGAAGGCATTTCCTCCCTGGGGAATTTGAAAATAGCAGGTACAAAAGTATACTTTGGGATCTCAGAAACTTTTGACCAGTTCTGCAGTGACCTGTCGGTCCTTGAATGTACCATTCTTCGTTCCTTTGACCACCTTTCTTCTAGATTTCCAGAGACTCCATTACAGTCAGGCTGACGATCCCATTTGTCAAGGGAAAGAGAGCAAGTTTTCAAAATCAGGCACTGAAAGGACTCAGAATTGTAGCGCTCTGAACAACACGTAGTTTCGAGAGAGTTAAGGAGTCACCACAGCTTCTTCCTTGATTCATATCATTAGAGATGAAGATCGTTGGTTCTGAACTTATTCCAAAGGATGTGTGCAGGTTACACAGTCCCCAGAAGACCATCTCTCTCTCTCTCTCAAAGATTTATTTTTATTTATTTTTGCATGTAAGAGCTGGGGTGTAGGCCCAAAGGTGTGAAGGAGAGAGGAGTCACAGAGACAGACTGGGGAGCAGAACAGACAGATCAACTGAAATCCACTGCTGAGGGGATCAGTGGGGGACAGGAGTGGTCTGCTGTGGCCTGTGGGTCACTCCCTGCCGGGGATGGAGCTCTTATCACAGTAGCTGCCAACAGTGTGATAGCAACTGCGATTCAACTCTGCGCCACCAGGGAGGCCCCGGAAGGCGTCTTCTGAGCAAATGTAGTTTGTTGGTTAAGGACTTAGAAGCCAAACACAGACATGGGTGAGTCCAGCCTGCATGACCTTGACCCTGGAGGAGTGGCCTGGCCACTCTGTGCCCCCACCGTCCATGAACACAAGGAGAGGTTAATTGTCTGCTCTGTTCAGGTGACAATAACGCCCGGATTCCTGTTTGTATATCACTTAAAACAGGGCCTGGCCTCGGATGCCTCATAATAGCGCTTGTTCAATAAAAGTCAACATTCCAACAACACTTTCTCATCACTTCCGAGGAGAGAGCTTCTCCTTCAGAAATTTAATCATCGTGTACATTAACCCAAGCACCCCGGGGCCGGTCCGGGATCACCCACTTTCCTTCTCTCTCCCCCTAGCTTTTCAGTAGAAAACGACTTCAGTAGAAATCAGCTGAACAGATCCGGCCTCTAGACAGGAATCTCAGCTCCCCTGTTCGTCCTCAGCAGGTCTGACGCGCCCAGGGCACCTTTCAGTGTTTGCTGGTAGTAAAGGGGACGATTGCAGGTCTGTGTGTACTCTGCTTTTGCTGAAGTCTTATGCAGACTTTGGGGAACAGGAGGGGAAGCAGGGGTCAAATTAGGTGAGGGGGGGGCCCTCCCTGGTGGCGCAAAGGGTTAACGCACAGCACCACGAAGCTGTCCGAAGCCACTGTGGCATGACTTGAGTCCCCAGCCGGAGCTGACTTCCATAGCGTGGCAGACCTCTCCTGTCTCCCTGCTGCTCCCCTCAGCAGTGTATTTCATTCAACCCCTGCCTGTTCTGCTCCCCACTCTGTCTCTGGAGAATCCTCTCACCGGCTGCACCCCTGGCCTGTACCCCAGTTCTTGTATGCATAAATAAATCAATCTTCGAAAAAAATTAGGTGTGGGGCAGCAAACATGTTGGGAGACTCAAAATCAGAACCTCTTTCTATTTGCTTGGGTCATAAATAAACGGGAAGCAGCAGTGGTGCTCGGCTCCTTGGGTTTCTCTGTGACCTCTGCAACAGCAGCCCCCAGAAAGGGCCGTCAGTCCCTGGGGGAGCGTGCGGCAGTGTCAGGACACAGTTTGGACAGCCAGAACGCAGGCAGGGGTGCTGTCAGCCCCCTGGGCGTGTGGAACCCCCTCCAGCTCCTGAACCAGGAACGGCTGGTCTCCAGTGTCCGGGCCAGGCCAGCACTGGGGGCGCTGAGGAGCTCTTCACCCTCGGAGCCAAAGTCCCGGACCGCTGCCCTGTCCTCTCCCAGACGTGCCTGGGAGCCCGAGCTGATGCAGCCAGAGCAGAAGGGCCAGGCTGGGGCCAGGGCTCCTTCCTCGCGTTCCCGCCCACCTGGCACTTGTGCCGGCAGGAAATGACCCCAATCGCGCGCAGACAGCCGACGCCAGGTGTGTGCGTGAGTGACAGGACGGGGTTCGCGGTCAGCGTTAGTTTGCTGCAGGCTAGGCCAGCGCTCGGGCTCCGGCCAGCCAGAGGTTCCGGGGTTTGAGGCACCGCGGGAATTTCGGACTCGGTCCTCCCAGCAGCCTGATGGCGCGCGCAGGTGAGCACACACCAGGCAGAGGAGGAGAAGGAGCTCAGAGCGGGCAGCGCCGGCCACGTGTCCACAGCCTGCCGGGGGCATCTGGACCCCGCTGGCTCCGCCTGCAGAGCTGTGTGGCCTGGACGTCCTCTCACACCTTAGTCGCCTCCTGTGCTCATTTAAAATGGTCTTCTGGGGCTTCAGAGCCGTCCCCAGCGCACAGGGTTTGGTGGAAGGGAGCGAGGAGGCAGCCCGGTGCCCTAGGAGCGCTCAACTGACGTCCAGGAGGGGCTCATCACCGCAGAGCTCCAGCGTGCGGCCCAGACCCCACAGGGCCCACGCGTGACTCGGGTGCCAGCTCCGGGGCAAGAGCGGGGGTGGAGGGGGTCGGGGGTGTCAGTCTCCTCTGGCTTCTCCCCCAGCTGTGTGGTCTCCCCCAGCTGAGTTGGATAGAGGTGAAGCTGCTGGAACAGCTGTGTCTGTGCAAGTGACGTGCAACCCTCAGCTCACGTGCGTGGGGTGAACCCCGTCACACCGAAGGGCGGGGGCCGGCAGAGGTGGCTGGTCAGCGTGGCATGGAGAGGGGGCGTGGCGCGGGAGGGGCGTGGCGCGGGAGGGGCGTGGCGCGGGAGGGGCGTGGCGCGGGAGCTTCCCGGAGACCTAAACCTTCACTGAAGCGCCAGCAGCTCACCCCAGGGAGAAGGGAGCATCAGGGCTGGCGTGTATGCAGATGGCAGGCACATCCCTGGGCATGAAAAGGGCGTGTTGAGAGTCACCAGGCTCCCCAAAATATAATTTCCACTTTACACCAGGGAGTTTTTATTCCCTTGTCAATTGCACACTCTGCGCAAAGAAAGCCTCTCCACCCAGGTAACACGGAATCACCTTTCCAAAGGAGCTGTGTTCGTTTATTATTATTTTTTATTGTGGAGAATAATTAGCTTGAGCGCCTTTTAATTTGTTCCCATTAAGATGTTTGCATAGCAACAATTAGAGGCTGGCAGGGATCCCCACACTGGCTGTGAGCGGGGGACTCTCCCAGGCTGGGAACTGCTGTGGGAGGGGAGTGCAATTAATTATTATGTCCTTTGGATGTGGAGCATGAGGAGAAAGGGAAGGATCTTTCTGTGACTGTGTGGTCACTGGTTGCAGAATAAGCAGAGGAGAAACACCTCTTATAGAAAGACGGTTGCAGCTACTTGAGAAAAGGATTTGCAATGAGGTCAGAGGACAGCTGATGGGACTTTGGAAATCAAAAGCTTCCGCAGGAGGACAGAGTCGGGCTCTCTCACTGCCCAACAGGCACCTGCTGTGGGTAGGCGGGAAAGGCCACTGGCTGTCCCACTGGATCAGCAGTTTCTGGGTAGAATTCTATCCCTGCTACAGGCAGATTGGATGGGGCCGCACGGGAAGCCTTGCTTGGCTTCCTGAGGGTTGGACTGGGGTGTGGGGCTCCTGATGGCCGAGACATCGGACCTGGAGTCCTTGGCCTTGGGTGCAGGGGGTCTGGCGGGGTTTACAGAGTGAACCAGGACAGGGCAAGAGAGCCCATTAGGATACAACATTCCAGGATTAGAATGAGAGCACTTGCCGGCATGCAAAGCGTCGAGTGAGGTAAGGCAGGAAATGCTTAGCAGGGGCCCATGCCGGGCACGCAGCACGTGCTCATTTAACACCAGCCGTCACTGATCAGTTTTCATATCCCAGGGCTCTGCCAAGGAGCGTGAAGATTTAAATTTTTTTTAAAAAGATTTATTTATTTATGCTGGGGAGCAGGCCAGAAGTGCAGGGCAGTGAGAGGCCTCACCAGAGACAGAGCGGGGAGCAGAACAGGCAGATGGAGGAAGCACACTGCTGAGGGGAGCAGCAGGCGGGTCAGGAGAAGTCTGCTGCGCCCTGGGGGTCACCTCTGGGGTGAGGATCCAACGCAAGCTGCAGTGGCTTTCGCTTCTTAGTGCTGTGCTTTAACCCGCTATGCCACTAGGGTGGGGCCAGGAGCGCTAAGATTTTATTTCTGCTCTGCTACCCGAGTGTGAGCCTGGGTCTTGGCTCAGAGGCAGGGCTGGGCCGGGCCTTCCGGGGCGGTTTCCCTGCCCCGGCCTCCGTTCCATACACCTCGGGAGGCGTTTTTCAGTTGCCTTTCACTTACTGATGTCTTCTTCCTATTTACTGTCAGATGCTCTTGACAGCCATCCCCAGTGGGGATGCCGGGCCTGCTCCGCAGAGAAGAAGCCCAGGCCCTGCCATACTGAGACTCAAGCTGACTTGGGAGGAGATGCTGGTGAAGGGGTGGAACCGCCCGTCTTGAGCCCGTGGCCTGGGCTTCCTGCACCCCAGCTGCTCCCAGGCTGGCCTGTCCTCCACTGACAAGCTCAGCTCACAGGAAAGGGCGCTTCTAGAAGCTAAGGGCACCTGATCTTTCCACGGGAGAGACCAGGTAAAGGGCTGGGGCTCTGCTGGCCAGAGCCAGCCCCTGTGAGATAAAGGAGAAATTGCTGGGAATCTGGTACTTTTCGAGTCAAACCAAGGTCTTCACGGAGAGGAAGGAAAAATGCCACAAGGTGCTTCTGTACTTTTATCTCATTTGAATTTCTATTGCATACGGCACATGCCACACTATTTTCTGTCAACAGAGTGGCATGGACCCATGGTTGAGGACTCAGCCACTGCCACAGGCTTGGGGGCCTGCTCAGTCTTGTGCTTGACCTGGAAACCACTGTCTGGACCTATAGCAGTTGCTGCTTCACCTGGAAACCCTTAGCAGGGGCTCCATCCATGCCGGACACCTAGTAAGTGCTCAATAAACACAAGTCGTTACTGTGATCTGTTACTATCCATGAGCACGACCTTGAGCTTGTGTTGCAAACCCAGCACATTATGGGAAGAAGGAAGAATGGATTCTTTAAAACATGCCAGTTTTGAAGGGGGATCTGTATGTGAGAGAGAGAGAAAGAGAGAGGGATGGAGAGACAGAGAGACGTGGAGTAGGGGGAGGGACAGAACTGTGGAGGGAGGGAGGAGGGGGAGGGGGAAGGAGAGGAAGTCTTTAGTCACTGACTGTGGAGCTGGGAGGCCTAGCTCCTGGGGCCACTCGTCTGTGGTCTGGGCTCCAGGATCACAGAAGGTTCCACATCCCCTCTTCTCAAGGGTCCTGTGAGAGCCAGGCTGCTCCCATCCCTCCCTCCACACGAACACGCCCATTTTCTGCTCTTCTGGTTATGCAGCCCTCCCCAGACTCCCCCAAACCACCTGGATGACTGTAGCCTTGCCTAAGGGCCACGGGCAGGCACAGGTGGGCACGCCAGGAGCAGAGTTGCCAAGACTCCCAAACACGGTGGGCGCTAACACCTCACCAGGGCAGTGGGGAATCTGTTCCTAAGAGGTGCCTGAGAAGCTTCTAGAAAATGGTCCTGCTCAGTGTCTCCAGGGTGAGAAAGATCTAGCTATGATCTGTGGTTGCTGCAAGGTGCGAGGACAGAAGGTGAGGCGTAGTGTCTGCTGATTATTCAGACCCTGTGGGCCCCGGCGGCAGCCCCAAGCTAAGTCCTGTCTGCAGAGCTGTGGGGGCCTGCAGATGGGAATCCAGGTGCTGGCTGGTGCGAATGCAGTGTGCTTGCAGAGAGTTGGCGATCACACCAGTAAGGAAATGTGTGTGTGTGCATGTGTATACATGCGGTACATAAAACCACCTTTACTCTATTGCATAGCTGTAAACACCATGACTTAGGTCCACATGCAGTTTTATATACAGGCATGTACTTATAGTCGTATAACTTCAGATACAAATAGAATATACATATGTCCTGTTTTTCCCTGGAACACCCATGTATATAGTTTTCTATTGTATCCGTTGTCATCTCGATATAGAAAGCTATATAAATGATACCTAGCAAACAGATCTATAACTTCGAAAGTGTTGCATGGTACAAAGTCTCATGTGTTTAATTTAAACAGACCCATCCACCTCTAGGATACAAGTATCTCCCTGTTTTGAACATCACAGGAACATGACAGAGGGAGGCCTATGAATTTTTTTTTTTTCAGCGCCAGGTAAGGACGCAGGGTGATTGCCACTTGAACAGAATTCCATTGTTGGTGTTGGCTCTCCTTTACATGACCCCGCACCCAGCACAGTCCTGCTATTTGTTTATGGCTGTTGAATAATTTTTCCTCTCCTCTAGGACTTCGGAAGTCAAAGCCATCCTGGTCTTTATAGACAGCGGATTGACTAATAATAAACAGCAGCGGGAGTGTGTGGAGTTTCGGTTCCTACGTGTCCACGCCTGTAGGTTTCCATTTCTACCCACTCCCGCTCTACTCTGCCGGCAGCCCGGGAAGGCGCTGAGCTGAGAGACTCCAGCAGGACAGACCTATTTCCCTTCCTCCTGCTACTTCCTCCAGCCCACTGTGTGGGTTTTAGACGCAGACACAGCCTCAGATTTTATAAATTACGTGTTTTCAAAGTGGGCTAAGGTCAAGTTCAGCTGTGACTGTTGGCGAGGTAGATGGGGCCACACAGATGCAGCCTGCAGATGCGGGGTGAGGGGCTGGGTGTGCACAGATCAAAGTGCACACAAGAGCTGTGTAACCAAGTGCAGCACAGGCCGCTTGGCACGAAAACTACTGGGAACGATGGCACCTGCACTGGGGAGTGTTAGTTCAGCTACGTTCTCTTTCGCACACTTTGAGGCCACGCGAAGAAATGAACATAGAAGGCTAGAGGTGTTTAGGTATTTGCATAAAAAAGGAAACCACTCTTCTATTGAGTCATGAGAGAGCAGTTGTGACATGTCTGGCCTCCCATAAAAACCCACCCATGGGCCTCACATGTCCCCTGAATAACATGCAATGTGCCGCGGTGTCTGAATTGGCTTGTGTCTGTTCCTTTGAACATGTCCTGCTCTAGCAAGCGGAGGACAGTATTTTCTAGATTTTTCTGTAGGGTCTATAATGATGAAAAAGCATCTGAACTACACATTTCCAGGAAAGTGACTGCCGACCAGGACCAACATAAAGCTCGAGAAGGCTGGAGACAGAGGTTGGTACTCCGCTCTCTTGGACGTTTGTGTGTCTGCCCTATCAGCTTATCCTGAGCAGAGAGAAGAATTGTTTCTTTAGGAATCACTTTTTTTTTTTTTTGCAGAGGACATCTGAAAGATTAGGAGGGCTGATAAAGAAGTTTAAGTAGAAGCTTTGCAAAATGCAGAGCTGAATGTTTCTTTCTTCCAGTGGACATGGATGCAAGACGTGACAAGCGAAGCCCTTGACTGCACAACCTGACACACTGAAGTGCACACTGACACAAAGAAGTATCAGTCTTGAGATGGACAGTGTCACTGAGGAAACCTCACCAGGTGACTGAGAGTCCCACTTTCTGTAGTGTTTTACGCCTGGGGTCTCTAAAATGTCTGGGCCCAGTTTACACAGGGGACTATGGAAACCAGCTCTTCTCTAAATGCACACCACTTTTTCAGTAAAGTGAAAGGAAAGGTTTACATTATTTCTCATTTCATGCAAAAAGTGAACCAAGATTTAAAAAAACAAGGCATAGATTTGCAGGGAGATAGATTTGCACCCAGACTCAGGAAGGAGATAGGGCTAGTAATTACAAAGCAAAAATAGTCTGTATCCTGTGGGAATGCAAGGTATGAATAAGAGCCCAGTGCCCTCTGGCCTAGAAGGACTGGCATTATCTGGTTGCCATTCAATCAAAGATGAAAATATCTTTGGTAAATTCAAGAATATTAGCTTACCAGACAGCTCAACTCAAGAGATTCTGTAGAAAAGGATACTTTGAAAACAAATTTTAGGCTGTTGGGCCATGGGATTGGAGAATTCAGAAGAGTGTGGAGGAGAAAAGGAAACTTCCTCCGGGTGCCGGTGTAGGGGTCAAGCCCAGCCAGGTGGCACGGCTCCTGTGCCACACTCCCGTCACACCCGGGGTCTCTGTCTTTCCAGAACACTGAGAAAGCAAGTGTGATTCTGAGCATTGACCCTGAAAACAGGTGTGACCTTGACTCCAAATAACCAGCTCCCGACCCCCAGCCCGCAGGAACATCCACAGTGGGCAAACACGTTTTGAGACGAGGAGGGGGTGCCTGTGTGAAATGTCAGGATAGCTACTTTCTGTCTGAAATTTGTCAACCTCAGGAACCTGGCGCTGTTTCTGAATGGCCCCTCTGGGAGGCGTAGATTTTGCGCCGGAACTGGGCAGCCAGAAAGGAGTCAGTATAGCCAGTGACGGGCCCTTTGCAGAACCCAAACGAGACCAGACTTCCCATGAGTCATCTAAGTCACTAGGAAGTTACCTGAGAAACTGAAAATTGGCTTGTGCTTCCTGGGTGCCCACCTCCCCTGCCACCCAAGACGGCAGGCAGGCCCTCTCCTTTGGGTGTTTTGACACAGTCTGTGCTCAGAAGTGTTCCCGAGAAACGTGGAGATGGGCACACTCGGCCCGGAGATCCTGGCTTCCAGCTTTCAGGAAAATAAGGCAACACGGGAGCTTTGAAGAGGGGAGACGTGCCATGGTGAGGGCGCGCGGGTAACTGGTGGCAGGAACTGATGGGGGCCCCATGGGAGGGGATAAAGCACACATGGACGGAGTGACACGGTGTCATATATCTAATATCATCATGTATAACAAACGAACACATATTATATATATAAAATAAAAAAGAAAACAGTTATCTCTCAAGGATTATGTTGCAACCTGCCCCAATTAGCCTGGGTGTTTAAGAGCTAAATCAGCTAATTTGAGTCACTCAGGACCCAAGCGCTTCTTCTGTCCTGTTTTTGGGGACTCACAGGTGGAGGTGATACTGGAAACGACATGGGCTGGTCTGGGCTGTTCAGCGCCCCCTTCCCCTCCTAGGGGCCGAGCCGCTTCTCCTTCATCCAGGCTACATCAGCCTGGGCCATCCTGCCCTCTTTTCTTGCTTCTGACACTTCCCTCCCACCCCCCAACTCCTGCACTGAGACCCTGAGCGCCCCTGAGATCACTGAGCGCCCCTGAAACCTCTGAGCATCTGGCCCAGCGGGTATCTGCTGCTCACTTTCAATTCCCAGGCAAAGCCTGGCACAGGTTAACCCATGTATCCCCAGGGGTACACCCACCTGCCTCCTACCGATGAGGAAACTGAGGCTCAAGAGGGAAGCTGCCTGAGGCTCTCTGACTGAAGCCAGAGAAAGGGGGAGAAGGAACAGTCAGCATGGGTGGTTTCCATGTCCCCGTGGCTGGTCGCTCTTTTTCCCAACAGAGCTTGTGAACTCCTGGCTCTCCTAGCCCGACTCCAGTCAAGCCCTGCTTTCTCCACAGAAGTCTGTGAGCAGCGACCTGGAGCCACTGTCTGTCCCAGCAGCAGACCAGCCCCAAGAAGGGGAAGATAATTTCTGAGCAAGCTTGCAGGTCTAGTTCAAGGGAGCATCAGCTCCCCCAAGCTCTCCGGGAGAGGGCTGAGTTGCGCCTCAACCCCGGGTCAGCAGCTGTGACTGAAGATCCTGGTGCTGGACTCGGTGCATGGACACATGCAGGCTTACGGGGCCACCCCGCTGCACCCCCCACCCCACTGACATGCTGTAGTCTGGAAAGGTTCCGAGTGGCAGGGACAGGCCTGCTGGGAGGAAGAGAAGGGCTCGCTGCTCTTCTAAAGTCTTAACTTTTCAAAATTGCTTTGTCATTTTCTAAAGTGTCTTAGCGTGCGAACAACTAAATGGCAAGAGGCATAATTGTGAATTGAGATCGATTTTTTAACACCTTTTTTTTCCTCTTAGTTTCAAAATGTGTGGGCACTTTCAGAATCCACAGCTCCATCTCACACCCGGGGCACTCGCGTCTAATCCTTCCACACCCAGAACAGAACCAGTGAAAAACCCAGCTTCAGGTGGGCCGGGCGTCAGCTGCACAGGGGCACGCACTGTGTCCTCCAGAAGGCGCCGGAGGAAGTGGTCACTTGTATTTGGAAAGCGGATCTCTCCAGAGGGAAGTAGAGTGAGAGAAGGGAGTCAGGATGGACGCTGGGCAGCAGGGTCAGTGCCACCGGCCGGGAGATCCAGAAACATTCAGGCACAGAAGAGGGCCCTGGGGAAGGCGCCGTGGACACGCCGGGGCCGAGGCCCTCGAGGCGCCCAGCCCCCACGACTGAGCTACATCAGGGCTCCAGCAAACTCTGCCCACCAGAATCAGCATATTCTGCCACTTCCTGCTGTTGGTGCTAACAGCCCTGTTCACACCGTGCAGACACTCAACAGAACCTTACATCTTCCTCTGAGCAGGGAAGATGAGTCTCCCATATTTTTCTAAAACTTGCAGCCAACAGAGGCTTTCAGAGATGCAGACTTCACACACGCCGCCCCGTGGTCACAATTCCCTTTGAAGGGCACGCTGAGGAGACACAGTGAGTCGGCCTCGCTGAGATTTTTACCTGTGGTTCTAGGAACTTGAAGACATTAGCATTCAGGCTTTGCACAGACCACTAAGCCACTTCTAAGCAGCAGCCTACCTGAGGCATGCTACAAAAGTGAGTGTGTGCTACCACTTTCCTTCCCACACCCGCCTCAAGCCCTCCAGCGACTCGGTGGCCTCAGAGGGGACAGGAGTTTGGTTTCTGCCAGAATTTCACGTTGCAAACCCTGTCAAGTTCCCCTCCTATCTTTGCTGAAGCAGGCGAGGTGAGCACGTGGTGCGGCGTGTTAGCAGAGTCCTGCGGCCGACCTCCTGGGAGCTGCACAGCCTTCCAAAGGCGCCGGGCTGGCCCAGAGCAGCGTCCGCACCTCTCCCCCCGATGTCCGCAGGGTATCTCGCTACACACGAGTAACGGGTTTCCTTCTGTGAGAATTGCACAGACTGATAAAGACCATCCCAGGAGGAAAACAGGACCTTATTTTCCCCTCCAGCTCTTTGCTGGAACGGACGCTATAAATTATCATTGGCAAGAAATGGCCAGTGAGCTGAGTGGTGCCTGTGGCCTCCGGGCCGTGAAGACAGCAAGAGCTCAGAGAACAATCTGTTGCTGAGGATCCGGGGACGAAGATCCTCCCGGCACACACTCCAGGCCAGGCCTAGAGACCCAAAAGCAAAACCCCTCAAGCCTCTCAGGCCCCGAGTGCACTGTGGATGGCCCTTACCAGGCACCTAGACGCACCGCCTTGAGGCCAGGAGCCGGGAAATGGCCGAGATTTCCCTTGACTCCCTGAAATTGAACTTCTACTTTCTCTCACTGAGCTAGAGCTCTGCAAAGCCTCAAGCCCCTTTTATTGGGAGGAAGGAGTGAAAAGACCCCTTTTTGTTTTTCGGGTCTCAGGCCCACCTGGCACCACCGTGCCCTGGGAACCAGTCCCCTGGGCTGGCCGCCGTGCGGACTGTGGCTGCGGGGCGCCGGGCTCCCTCTGTCTCCGGGTGTGGGCCCCCCAATCCTCCTCTTGGCTGCCCCACGGTAAGCACAGTTCATGCATCTCATCTCCCCTGGCCCCGGGGGAGGGTCCCCAAGTCTCCCAAATCCGCTCCCCAAGTTGATGGCCGTCGCCGGCAGGGGGTCTTGATGAGGGAAGGCAGGAAGACCTTCTTTTCTGCTCAGCTACACACACTACTTCCTCTGCTTGTTAACAGCCCAGAGGAAATGCAGCGAGAGAGGGAGCAGTTCGCGGCTTCTCACCCGCCGCCGGCCGTGTTTCTGCCCCGGGAGCAGCTCAGCGGCTGGCTGCTAGCAGGGTGAGTCAGCCTGGCATGATTCAACTTCACCAAAATCCCCTCCACTGCCAGTAAAAAGCACTTGAAAAGCCTCTCATTTGAAGCTTCGCACCAGTTAATGACTTGCCTTCTTCCCTCTCTCCTGAAGCACCCCCAGCCCCCCGCACCCCTCTTTCTCGAGAAATTTAACTTTCAGCGCCGGGAGCAGCACCTTGGTGGCGTTCACAATAGCGTTTGTTGTGACAGGCTGCCAGCTGCCTGCATTCCCCTGCTCACTTGTCCGTATGAATAAATAATGAGTCACAGTTACTATTTGGGTGTGCAAGAGAGTTGGTAGCCAGAAAATTAATTACTGCCCCCCACCCCAGCTCACTCCAGCACAGCGCTGCCAAACCATCAAGCCACATGTCGCAGACACTGGTCAAAGTGCAAGCCCGGACACACTGCGACGCTTCCTGACATTTTTGTGTTATTATTTGTGTTTTCTTAAGCCTGGCCCTCTTCTCCCACCACAGAGGCACCCAAGACACAGGCGCCCACACAGAGTCACACACAGTTCCGCTCCAGCCCTGCACATATCCAAAGTCTGGTTGCAAAAATGCAGACAGATTCTCCACCCTCGCTGTGCCTAGTAAGATATGTGCAAGCTGCAAAGCTTGACTCCGGCGCCTTCTTCACGACTCAGCCCGAGAGACTTGTGGACGTGACCAGGAGTCTCTCGAAAGACGCCGCCTGCCTTTCTGCACGGGGCTGAGGGAATAACCGCACCTCCCCATTCTGGTGGGTTTCCCCGCAAATCACCAGGCTCCTGGTTCTTCCTCTGGAGCCCACCCATCACCACATTGCCCCCGGGCCCAGCCCATCCCCCCTCCCCCCAAGCCTCTCTTCACCTTGCTCGGGCACAGCTCTCCAACAGGCCCGTTCCCGTTAAACCCCGGGGCAGGCTGCAGCCTGGGCCACACACACACACCTGCTGAGCTCCGGATAACTCAGCCGCACCGTCCCCCCAGGCCAGGGGCAGCCAACAGGCCGGCAGGCCCGGTGCAATCGCTCTAATCTCTTGGACTTTCAACAGAAGCAGCCCCGTGGACTGGCCCTTGACAAAGTTCTCACGCACCGACGGAAAACTCCAACAGCTTCACAAAGTATTTATTAAAACATTGCTGAAGAGCTGCCATCGGATGAATAAGTAATCCAATAGCTTGTAATCATCGCCAGCGCTCTCCCGCCTCCCCCGGCAGCCCCAGCCGGCCGCGGCCGGGGCTCCTGCCCTGCTCAGGTCCTTTCATGATCTGCACAGCCGAGCCAAAGTCCATACGAAAAGACAAGCGTGTACTCACCTCGCATGAAGCACTGTGGGTATGAAGGAAATGACTCAAATATGCTCTCTGAGGCCATTGCTTCCTCCTGATGGAAGGCACCCTCTGCTGAAGGCGGGGGGCTCGGTGATCGCTTCTCCCTTAGGAGCAGAAACCAAGAAAGGTCACCGTCTCACCTGACCCCCTCCAGGTTCCTCCATCTCTTGCTTTTTTCCCCCTCTACACCTCTGGGACTCCCCAAGCCCAGTGAGAAAGGCCCCTTGGTGAAAAAAAAAATTCAAATTGTTAAAGATTCAAAAAAACAGCGGCTGGCCGCGGTGCCCTGACTGCAGGCGGTGATGCTCACCCCTCGGTGGGGCCTGTGGTTTGCAGCCGGTGTGACTCGCCTGCCTCGCTGACCACTGCGCCGTGCTCAGCCTCCCCGACTTGTGGTTCTGTGGTTGTTTATGAGGCCCAAAGAAGTTTTCACACAACCCAAATTACAAATTTAACTGTTCCCCTTTCCACAGCCCATAGCTATTGGTTCCTGCCAATCACGTGACTGAAGTGATGTCAATTTTTTTTTTTCTTTCTGAGCTGGGCCTTCCTCCCTCCACCTGCCTGCCTCCCCCAGGCCGAACAAGAAAATGGCCAAGGACGCTTGGCCAGCAAGGGGCTGTGGCAAAGGGTGACTCAGTTTCCTGTTCTCTCCGGGGTCTTTGCGGCCTGGGGGCGGTGGCTTCTGTTGCTGCTTGTGGTTTGAGGAACTACTGATGATTGTGAGAATAATTTCATTGCTCTTTATTCAACAGGATATGGAACTGTCCTCTAAGATGGGGCACAACTCTGAAGAATTCAGCCCTGGGAGAGGAGTAATGGCTAAGCCACACCGTCACAGATAAAGAGGGATCATGAAAGGAAACGTTTGGGCGAGGCTTTGACCCCTTAAAGGACCTGGCCGCTCACTGGCATTGGAAAGCCTGAGAAAAAGGAAATTTGGGGGAAGAGAAGAGCATATTAGCCAGCCACAGGCATGCGGTTTTGTTTCTCCTCAAATGAACATCTTTTCAGTGAAGAGGGAAAAATCATAGTGCACACAGACACACACGCACAGATATACACACCGACACATACATACACAGACACACACAGAGATATACACACTGACACATA
>NW_004567104.1:74048199-74053472 GCF_000260355.1 Condylura cristata
ACACATACACAGACACGCACAGAGATATACACACTGACACATACACACACAGACACACACAGACACACACACAGATACACACACTGACACATACACACACTGACACATACACAGACACACACAGAGATATACACACTGAGACATACACAGACACACATGCAGAGACACACACACAGATACACACAGACACATACACAGAGACAGAGACACACAGAGATATACACACTGACACAGACACACACAGACACAGAGACACAGATACAGATAGACACACTGACACACAGACACAGAGACAGAGATGCAGACACACAGATATAGACACCGCACACACAGACACAGACACACACAGACACACAGAGCAGCTTCAGGGGTTCAGCATTTGGCCAAAGCCGGGTCTGCCCGCCCCTGGTCATTTGTGGTTTCACCTGTGAACGCCACCACGCCGGCTCTGGCTGATTTTCGCCCCACACTGTCCCACACGTGGGAGCGCAGGGGAAGCCCAGCCGGGGAGCACGCTGAGCCCTGCTTGTGGCCGGGAACATTCTACAGCCCCTCCTTTCCCTCAGGACGACACGCCTCTGGGGAGGCGCTGAGCACGGCGGCCCGGACCCGGGCGTGGGGTTTCTGAGACTGGTTCTCACAGGCCCCATTCCCCAGGCCCCTCAGGGGCAGGGGGAGAGTCGGGCCATCGGAATCGGCCACGTGACACCGCGCCCACCTGCTCCCGGCTTCACCCACACTCCCCGGAGCAAAGGCCCAGCCCGCACAAAAGAATAACGTGGCGTGACTTACTTCTGGTTTGGCCGAGGCGGGAATCGAGACTCCAGAGCCGGCTTTCTCCCCGACGGACGCGGACCGCCGCTGCCCAGTGCCGACACCTTAATATTTCAAGGGCAGTGGTGCCCGTGTTTCTTCTGAAGTCTGCTCATGTTCAGATGCGCGGCATGTTTTGTATGTTTTCTCCATGCAAAGCCTCTGCTCGGATAAACCCTGTGCTCCCTAAGCAAGGCCAGTCTGGGTGAAGCCCCCCTGGGGTTCTCTTATGCCCCTCAAAGAGTCCCGAGAGCCGGACGCCGCTTGAAGTCAGCCTCCATCAGCACTCAGCAATCCCAGAGGCAGTGCGCACAAACCCTTCCAGCGTTTCCTTTTAGAAAGTACCAGATGCTTTTGGCCTTAGGTGTCCAGAGGCTCAGCAGGTTGGGCCCCCTCAGCCTTCCTCAGCAGGCCAACCTCCAGCCCACCCTGGAGCCTTTCCCAGTGGGGTCTTCGGCGGTCAGGTCGGGTAAAGCTGGGGTTTGCGGAGACCTCACCACTCAGGGACTCCCCTGCTTCGGCAGGACAGCAGGGGCAGCCCCGGAGGCTGGCCTGAACAGCCTCCTTCAGGTTATCTGCCACGCGGGCCACAGCCTTGATCACCAGTGGCAGGAGAACCTGACCTCAGCGCTTCCTGGGGAGCCGAGACGGGGTACCCCTGCCATCCACAGACGGCCCGGAGGCGCTCAAGCCCATACTGGCCACCACTGTTTAGGGTCTTTCAGTGCACGCGTGGACACACCCTCTTAGCGACTTCCTGCGAGTGATTCAGGCCTGGCTGCTGGTCGGGGACAGACCGAGTGGCTGTGGCGGTTGTGGCCTTCCAACTTGTCAGGTGGCAGTTTCCATCCTCACTCAGGTTGGCGGCTGCTCCTACGTGCCACCGTCGGGGAGAAAATACCCAGGTGCCATTTTTAATGACGCTATAAAAATACCAGCCGAGGAGGGCAGACGCAGGTTGGTGAGCCCTGTGATTAACCACAGGCTCTCAGTGCGGCGATCCCCAAGCAGACACTGCATGGGGTTGGTCAGGCCCTGCTCCTTGGCTGTCTCTGAATAAGCCTCTTGGGAAGCAAATCTGGCCAAAAGATGGTCACAGAAGGACCCCCAACGCCGGACGGCATCTGAACCCCTCTGGGGACCGTGTTGTCAGGTGATTTCTGTACACACACTCCAGTTTGCTCAATCTTACACCCCAACAGGGATGTTTCTCAGGGCACCCCTAAATGGGAGCATGGGCGGTGAATGTTCACCTAAGGAGTGTGGCCTGCTCTTGGCAAACCCACGGCTGAAATTACCAGGCAGCTCTACAGCCACCTGCTAGAGACACCGTTGAGGACGTCCACGGAGAAGCTCAGCCGCCTCACGCACGAGTCGGGCTTCTGATCACCGTGTGCAATTCAAGTGGCCGTCACCGCCTGACGTCAGAGCCAGCAAGAGTTGGTGTTTTATCGTAAACTTTTCTAGAGGAAGATGTGTTGCTCTGTGGGGGGAAAGGATTGGAAATAATAAATTAATAGGCAGGTCTTGAAACCAGTCCCTCAAAGGGATGCTGTCCTATGGTATGGACGGTGGTTTGATGATAACTGTCCCACAAACCCAGCGTTAGAGCAGCTCACCCTTGAGGGTAACATCAGCAGTGTTGACATCACACAGAGAGAGTCAGTGTGGGGACCTAGGGCTGGCTGAAAGTCCGTATTGTCACTGGAGCCCTGTGATTGCTACGTGCAGATTAACATTTGAGAAATGATGCTCTGAGGAAAATTTTGCATCTGTAGGAACTTGATAAAGAAAGAACAGGAAGCTGTTCTCTATTCTTTGAGAGCTCTTTTTTCCTTAGAACTTTCTGGAAGGTTCTTTTAAAATTGCTAGAATGTTCTGGAGGTTCTAACTTTTAGAGCTGCTAGAACTTTCTGGAAGGTACTAGTTTTTTTTTTTTTTTAACTTATACATATAAGAACTGGGGTACAGGTCAGAGGTGTGGGGGGTGAGAAGATTCACCAAAACAGAGTGGGGAATTGAACAGGTGATTGTTGAGGGGAGCAACAGGAAGACAAGAGAGGTCTTCAGCATGTGGGTCACTCCCTGACCAGAGATCAAACTCGTGCTACGGTGGCTTCATAGTGCTGCGTTTTAATCCCTTGCAGCACCAGGGAGGCCCTGGTGGTAGCTTTCTACCTTATTCCCACGGCATAACCTTATATGCTCTGGATGATTCTAGACAACAGAAATCCAACAGGCTTGGCTCCTGTCCTCCAAGATGGAGGTGTCTTCCTTTGTCCCTTGGACCTCTTCTCTCAAGTTCTGGGGTTGCATCAGGTTTACAGTTTGAGGTTTGACACTCGACAAGGGAGCTTCCCACGTGCTCCAACTCCCACGCCAATGGCTACGTGTGCAGAAGCATAAGGCTCTCCTCTAGGGGCAGAAGCCTCTCAATTTCCCCCTTGTTGGCAATTTGGAAACACATCTATCCTGTGAGTTCTTCCAGGCAGCATGCATTGATGTGGTCACAGTGCCGGCACTTTGTGGTCTCACCACTGTTGTCCTCCTCCCTGTGGGTGACCTCCTCTGCTCCCCAGACACTGCCTTGAAGGTGTCAGGCCTGTGCTTTGCTCCAAAACAAGGGTCCCCGACTTCGTCACGCCCAGCTAACCTTTCCAGCGCCCACAGGCTCCCTGCACCCAGGCACCCAGGGATCGCCACTTCTTCCAGATGCACCTGGATCCTTTCAGGCCTGCCTGAGGGCCAGGAATTTTGCCTGGAATGGCTTCTCCATACAGAGGTTTGGCTCTTCTGCTTTTGGTGCCATTTGAAACCAGGCGGGTAAAACTGGAAAACTTCAGCAACCCTCTTTGAACGTCAGCGATGCCCGGCATTCTGGGTTTGGGCAAAGGATGAAAACAGTCTGAGATGGTCCTGAGCTTTCCAGCCAGGGCCTCTAACCTTGAGGCTGACTTTAGCAAGAGAGCCAGATGGGCAAAACTAAGGTGAGCGAGGAAACTGAACTTAGTCTGAGCCCAAGGAGCAAGACATCGCCCCGGGCGGACAGGAACTAGAGTCGGTGGCTGCGGCAGACGAAGCTGAGCGTCCTCAGACGGACCCAGACACCTGGCTTTCGAACTTTGGACTTCTGCTGGACTTGCGCCTCATTTTCCTGGCAGTAGGCAAATGAACTCGCTAAAACGGATTGTGCCAAGGGAAGGCATAATGTTATCTTTTCTCAAGGGCTGCTGTGAGAATCAGGGCTTTCTGGACTATGCAAAGTGGTTTTGAATGGAAGAAGAAAGAGCCTCATGGCTGCTGTTGCAACGTGGAAACACAAACATGCGATTTTAATACTTGTGCTTGCCAGCATCATAAAATCATGTCTTCTGGCCCCCACACAAGAGGCTGGGTAAGAATGAGCAGACACAGTCTCTGCAGCCAGTGCTGGAGAAACCCTGAGAGGTCATTGCTTCGTTCTTGAATTAAACGTTCTTCGGGAAGAGCATCATTCGGTTACCACGAGGCCGCGGTTACATTCCCGCAGCGCCTCAAACTGTCAAAATGGAAACCGTCAATTCTACTGAGAAAACTATCACACTTGAAAAATGGTGTGGCCAGTTTTGATTCCCTCTTTTTTTCCCCTTTCCCTCCTTTACCAGCTTCTGTCATTCTGACTTTGCTGACTGCACATCACTCCGTCAGTGCTGCGTTTTGTTTACATGGCAACATTGTGCCTTTCCTGATGGCTGAACAGCACCCATGGTGTGGACAGACACCTCTTCTCCAGCCAGTCCACTCCCGGTGGGGCCTGCATGCCTCAGAGATTGAAACACAGAGAACGATGACGTGAGACGGACACTTCACTGAATTCCTGCCTTCGTGCTCTTCGGATAGACGCTCGGACAGAGCTTGCTGAATGATGCAGTATTTTCATTTTCCGTTTTCGAAGGCAAATCCAGGTTGCTTCCACCACGGTTGCTCCCTTTTACTTCACATCGACAGTGTAATGGAGGCTTGTTGCTGGGAGGTCTCCAGCACGTGTCCTTCTTGTGTGTGTGATGGCTTCCCGCTGTGTTTTCAACCTGCATCTCTCTTTCTAGACATGACCCTGAAGAGTTCCCACAGACCTCGTGGTCTTCTGGATCTCCTCTTTGGGTCTCGTCTGTTCAGATCTTCAGCCCACGTATTCATTGGTTGGTTTGTTTATTTTTCAGTTGAATAAGTTCTTTAGAGATCTTGGTTGTTAACCCCTTGTGGATTGTGTAATGTGTAAATATTTTCTCTTATTCAGTAGGACGTGTTTCTTTTCTTTCTTATTGTTAAAGCTTTTTAATTTGAGGTGATCCCAATGGATTGTTTTTGCTTTTTTTTTTTTTTTTAAAAGATTTATTTATTTGTGCATACAGAACTGGGGTACAGGCCAGAGGCTCAGGGGCGGTGAGAAGCTTCACCAGAGACAGAGTGGGGAGCAGAAC
>NW_004567104.1:74053572-74056218 GCF_000260355.1 Condylura cristata
ACAGGCAGATCTACGAAGTACACTGCTGAGGGAAGCAGCGGGCGGGTCAGGAGAGGTCTGGCTCGCCATGTGGTCTCCTCCGGGCAGGAGGCAGGCGGGAATCGAACTCATGAGGAAATGGCTTCAGATTCTCAGTGCTGTGCTTTAACCCGCTGCGCCACCAGGGAGGGCCATGTTTTTGCTTTTATTTCTCTTGGCCTAGAGGTTGGGCCTCCAAAACATGGACACCATGGAACAGAGCTCAGTGTTTCCTCCTCTGTTTTATTGTTTCAGGTCTTATAGCCAAGTCTTTAATCCATGTGGAGTGTTTTTTTTTTTTTCCATATAGAGTTTAAATGACCCAACTTTTTTTCTTTTGCGTGTGCCCATCCAATTTTCCCATCACCATCTCTCAAAGAGGCCCGCCTCTCTCCACTGCATGGTCATGGTCACCTTACCGTGAACTCAAAATGATGCTACATGGTTTTATTCTGGGCACTCGATTCTACTCCATGGATGCAAATGTCTACTTTTATATAACTACCATATTGTTTTAAGTATTATCGTTTACAGTATATTTTAAAGCAAGTTACCACGATGCCTTCTGTTTCTCTCCTTTTTGCTTCAGGGTGTCTTTGGCTATTTTAAGGATTTTTATTTTGAGGCAACTTTTGGTGCCATATAGACATCAGTCTGTTTTGTTTGACTTATTTAAGAAATATTGCTGGCATTTTGATGAATACCAAATTAAATTTTACATCTCTTTCGGTAGAATAATTATTTTGATTGTATGAATTGTGCCCAGCCGTGAGCATGGAATATATTTCCATTGCCTTAAGATACAATTTAGATAATTCAATAATGATATGATTTTTTAAAAAATTGAATTAACACTGGTTTGCAACACTGTATAAATTTCAGATGTTTAGCTTCCTATCCGGACATTGGACATCATCACACCACACCCACCAGCAAAGATGTAGTTACCACTAGCACTCCCCATCCAACTGACCCATTTCACCTGTTTCTCCCGACTTCCCTCCCCACCCTGACTGGAACCAGCACTGCGTCAGAATCTGAGGATTTGTTTTGTTCTGTTTGCTTTGTTGCTCTGATTATCTTCCCCATATGAGTAAAATCAAGAGACTTGTCTCTGACTTACTTCACTTCACAAACTCCCTGAGAGTCCACCCTTGTTGTTGAAAACAGCAAGATTTTATCTTTTTTTTTTTTTTTTTTGTAGCTGAATGCAAATTTAAGGAAGCTCTGGCTACTGGTGTGGCCCCAGAACCTGCTCACAGCCTGGCTACCTCACTAGCCTGGCCCTCCTCACGTCCCGGTCTGACACGCACAACTGAGCAGAGACCCTGCCTGGGCTCAGGGTGGTGTCTTAGTCAGAATGAAACTGAGTGGCTGGAAAGCCTGTCACCACAAAATAACAGCGGCATCCTGAGCTGGGCTGGACAGATGCTCATTTCATTTTGTTTGCATGAGACATGTACATCTTATCTGAACAGACAAAAGGATGGTGGCCGCCGTGATGATGGACCACAGCTCTGGGGCCAGAGGCAGTTCAGAAATCAGAGAAGAGTCCAGGCTGTGGGAAGGGCGGCGTCGCTGGTGGAGACAAGAGAAAGACCTGCCCAGAACATCTTGTGCCATGCAAAGGAAAAACTCAAAGGCAGGACTAGGAATTTGCTTTTGATTTGCACAGTAGGGAATAGCTGAAACTTTGGATCAGGAAAGGGATGCGATGAAATTGGATCTTTTTTTTTTCTGGTGACCACATGAAAGTTTAATAGCCTCTTTATCCACCGCCCCGCCCCCTCCCCAACAAATTCTCATGGTCTTCATGTCATTCTGTTAACATTTGCCGCACATATCTCTAGACGACACAGACACAGAGCTTTAGCTGGCAGTCAAACTGGCGACCCCTGGTGAATCTGTTGGCTCTTGAGAGCTGGGGTCTTGATGCTTTTAATATGTCCCCGCCTCTATTGCTAGGCTTGCTGTGCAGGGCATTCAGGGAGGAATGAGTGCAGGGAGGGTGAGCGGCCGGCGAACAGGCGGGGCTCTCTTAGGACAAGTGGCTGCGGCTTCCGCGGCGGTGACAGGCACCAGGATGCAGAAGCTTCATCGGCAGGAGGGTGCAGCAATGGCCAGGGACAGCTGACAGCCGCGGGTTCGTTCCTCCTGTGCAGGCAGCCCCTTCACCTCCTTCCCTTCAGAAGCTGGCTTAGACTCCCTTTGGCCCAAGAGTGCGAGATGTGACGGACTCAGTAAGAGTGTTGCCCACTCGACGATGCCTGGACTGGGGTACTGGGATGGGCAGTTGTGCCCGTCGAGGTCATCCTAGGTCAGCCAGCAGCCGGCTGACCATCAGGCACTTGGGCAAGCCCAGTGCCAACCCAGAAGAACTGACCAGTCAGGTCCAGCTCTGGCCAGCAGCACCGTCCAGCTTTCTGAGCTGCTGGGGGCTGTGGCCCATGGTGGTGGCCTTGAGTCACAGAGCTTGGGCTGGTTCGGCACCTGGCATTACCATGGTTGTCTTTTGTGTCGTGGCAAAGGTCCATCTGCAGACAGCACCAGCCCTGGCAGAGGCAGGCAGGCAGGGTCCCTGAGACCCCAAAGTGGAAGCAAGCAGAGAACTGGAGATGAGGGACAAGC
>NW_004567104.1:74056644-74094509 GCF_000260355.1 Condylura cristata
AGTCCCAAGTGTGCCTGAGACACAATTAGAATAAGGAGGGGCGCTGGGGGTGGGGGGGGGGGCGGGCAGTGGGGGTGGGCTCTGGGGCGCTGCTGGTGCGTGGGGTGGCGGCAGGCTCTGAGGAGGTGTGAACCTGTGCCCCTCAGCCATAGTGCTGTAAGCCAACATTGTCTCCATAGAAGATGAAAATATAATTGAAATGAAAAAAGAAAGGCAGATTTGGAAACTCTGTGTGGCTGCATTCCAGAAAGATCTGGACTCCAAGGGCGTGCTGAGTCGGGTTGACTGGGTCAGAGGGCGCTTCCGTGGCTGGGCAGCGGCCCCACGGCAGGCTGGTGCTGGGCCCCAGCAGGCTGCTGGTGAGCACCTGGGTGGACTGGCCTCCCCGTGGGCGAGGACGGCTACTGAGTGGTGATTTCCAGAGAGCACTTGGACAGCTGGTTCTCCGTGCAGACAGGGAGGGGCGAGGCTGAGCGCTGGCACGGAGGGCCCTGGGGGCCAGCGGCAGAGGCCCCTCTGTGCCACCCCAGGGCCAAGGGGTAGGGACCGTCTGTCGCGCTTGACAAATCTCATGAGAGGGCTTGAGTGGGGTCATGCAGAGACATGTGCGGCTCCGTCTGGGGCCGGACTGACCCCTGGAGGCTGAGTGGCCTCTTGGAGGGAGGGGCAGGGGCTGATGACGAAGTCCAGGCTCCTCTTCCGGATGCCTCATCTATGGATACCCCAAGGAGGCTGGTGGCCGGAGGGTGGGATTTGCCAGCGAGGAGATTCAGCCCAGAAGCCGCGCTGAGGGCCTGGGAGCGGCACTGAGCTGGGCCTGGGGGCAAAGTGGCTGGAGGGGCCTGAACCCCGCTGCAGGGAAGTTTCAGCACGAGGAGCTCTAAAGAGAGAGCCACAGTGAACCAGAGAATCCACAGGAGAGAACGAATCCGCACACACACCCTGGGTGAGCCGAGCCACACACCCTGGGTGAGCCGAGCCACTTTCTTAGGGTTGCAAAGAAACGCCTCCCGGGCCCTCCCTGGTCATGCAGCGGGTTAGGACACAGCACGGCAAGCTGGCAGCAGCTCCTTCAGAGAGAGTTCGATCACCGATCCGCGTCCTGGGGGAGTGCAGCAGACCTCTCCTGACCTGCCCGCTGCTCCCCTGAGCAGTGCACTTCCCCGATCTGCCTGTTCTGCTCCCCACTCTGTCTCTGGAGAAGCCTCTCACCGCCCCTGCCCCTCTGGCCTGTACCCCAGTTCTGTATGCACTAATAAATAAATTTTAAAAAGAAAAAGAAGTTCCCTCGATTGCTCTCCCCTCTCCTCTCCAGTGCTTGGCTGTGAAGGGCCTTTGTTAGGAAGGCGCTGGGTAGCGAAGCAACGCTAGGCTGTGAGAAGACAGGGGCTGACTCCAGTAACCCACCCGCACGGTCAGCCCAGGTGGCTCCAACTGCAGTGTGGCCATCAGACCGAGTCTGCAGTTCTGAGTGTTTGAGAATCTGCCTATGATTTAGTGACTGCGGCTGCCGGAATCTTCCTGATTAAGTGAGGGGCAGGGAAGAGGCTCGCTCACCCCGAACGGGTTTAAAACTCACATGGATTTTCAAAAGGTGGAAAGAGCTCAGTGTCCATCCTGAATGGATGGATGGAAAAGCAAAATGCCGCCTAGCCATACAATGGAATACTATTCTGCCATAAAAGGGACCGAATTTTGGCACAGACTAACACAGATGGACCTTGGAAACAATAGTGAAATAAGCCACCCCAAGAAGGGAAAGTATTAGACTGTCCACTGATGGACAAGGGCCAATTTAGAGACAGAACTTCTGAGATTCCCAGGGCTGGGGGTCGTGCGGGGGGCGAGGGGGTGGTGAGTGGGGAATGACTGATTGCTGGGTGCAGAGTTTCAATTTGGGAAGGTGGGGAATTCTGGAGGTGGATGGTGGTGATAGTTGCGCAACGAGATGATTGTAAATATTAATGCCCCTGAATTGTATACATAGGAGTGGTTAACATGATAAATATGTTTTTCATATTTTGGCCAACAAGAAAATTCAGAAACAGCTTTTATGATTAGACCCAACACATTCTTTGTGTCTAAAAAAACGATTCCATCTCCATGGCCCTCCTCGTCTGTATATTGGCCCACACAGATGCAGGGTGAGTTGCAGTGAGATAGATTTATTTATTATTGTTTATCTCCCTTGGCAATGCTAGGTTGGCCAGTTCAAAATAGATACAGCCACAGTCTGGCTCTTTCCTTTAGGTAAGTGGGTCAGCATCATCTGCTTATGGGTTGAGACTATTGAGAAGGTTTGTTTAATTTAGTACTCAACCTAGGTAGTCTAGTACTTATTAGCTGATAGGCATTTACGAACTCTTTATTGTTTCTATAATGGAAAGCTTCAGAAGATTAAGAGAAATAAATCTTCAGAGAGTTTCTATCTTTGGTTGGAAATCTTTTGTCTGTTAACTGAAGAATCTGGAGTTGCCTCATAATGAGAAAGAGGAAATAAGATACTTTTTTCTGGAATATAAATTAACTTGTTTTAAATTTCACTTTCGAATGCATACAGACCTACATACTCAGGTACACACACACACACACACGTGTACACATGTAAGCCTACACATGCGCACACACACAAGCCTACACACACACACACACACACAGACTTGAATCCAGGGTACTGATTTCACTCTCCGTTATGCCCTTCTCCGGCACAGGTATGAGCAAAACCAAATGTCCTATCCTGCAGTGCCCAGCATCCCCGAAGTTACCTAACCACCCAGATGAGACCTGGAGGAGGTGATCTGATCTAACAGTAAGTCAAATGATTCATCGTTTTTCTGCAGCATCTTCATATACAAAGATGTCCTGTCTGAGGCCTGAACTCTGGCATCCTGCTGTTCCTGTTTAGTCCTCCACCAATACCTCCTATGCTTGGATCTTCTCAAGTATTCGTTAATAGGGTTCTGGCTCAGAATCAACCAGGAGCTAACTAATTCCTGATTCCAAGCCATGACATGATGCTGACCAAATTGCTTATCCCTGCCAGGATGCCAAGCCTCCTCAGGTGTCCTCCTCGGACACGACAGTGAGTATTTTAGAAAGCGTGGAGGTAGGGTTTCACATTGTATCTCCTGAGTTATGGTCACTGTCCTGGACCCCCAGGACCTGGGGGTGGGAAGTAAGTGGTGAATTATTTTAGGTTCAAAATGTTTCACCTATGAAAATTAACACCCTCGAAGTACAAGCTTGACAGCATTATTTGTATCACTCAATGAATGAATGTCAGTTTGTTTTGTCTTTGGGGTTCTGAAAACCCCTAAGACAGTATTTCACTACATTTCAAACCCTTGCTTAATGGAGGACTAACATAACATATTTTTGGTCCCTCTCTTACTCTCAAGTTCAAGATCATCTCTATGAAGGGCATGCTTCTGAAAGGCACTGAGGGTAGGGTTGCCTTGTTTAGCAAGACAAAACAGAAGGATGTATGAGGGAATACTACGCTGCCCTGAAAAGGAATGCGATTTTGATACATACTACTGCCTGGACTGGACCCTGGAATCGTGGTTAGTGAAATAAACTGGACACAGACGAGAAAAAGGGATTATGTTTGTAGTAAGTCCCAAGTGTGCCTGAGACACAATTAGAATAAAGAGTTAGTCATGGTTTAAATGAAATGGAACGGAGTCGCCTGTATTGGAGCTGACAGTCCGAGCTGATGGCCTAGATGCGAGACATGCTAGGTGCACCCTTCTGGAAGAAGCAGGGGGGTCTGGAGCCAATTTAGACACATTACGCCCGTGGGTTTCATCACTGTGGACTGGCAGGGATTTTCCTTTCCTTCTCGTAGTCCTTTCAAGGCTCCTGAGGAGAGCTTAACACTGGCTCACTTGCCCGTGGTTTGACCAACAGTAAGGAACAATGGGGGAAGGATCGTTTACCTTGTTTTTCCATGCTGGCCTCACCTGCTCTTGGATCCAGGAGAGCCTGCTGCGGCACTGCTCCCCTCTGCTTCTTTTCCAAAGGACAACTGGGGCGTGTTAATTGCCGGCTGGCAGCTCCGCTGAATGAGGTGGATGACAGCTGGGAGCTGGGCATGTTGTACAGGGACTGGTTTGGTTTCCATTGCAGCCACGTCAGAATCTCGCCCCCTTCCATCTGCACTAACTTTTGTTTTAGGTCTCGAGCAATTGGCTGAAGCTGAAAACAAAAACACCTCTGCGCTTGCCCTTATCATTTTCCTTTTGTGTTGGTTAAGGACATGCACCTGAGAGACCAAAAGCACACAATAAACCCAGCAATTACCAGCCACGGGCTGGGGTGGTGGTGGTGGTGGTGGGGTGGGGGGAGGTGGCAAACGCCCAAACCAGCAACTCCAGGGCTGCTGCAGCCACTGTGGCTCCTGACTTTCTCCAGGGCGCGGCCTCTCAGCAGCCGGCTCTGGTCTGAGTCCAGCAGTTGAGCCCATCTCAGTGGTGCTAGGATGCAAAGCCTAATCCTGGTGATGCGCTGTGCAGGGAGAACTGTCCAATAAAGGGAGGAGACAGGACACACCGCCTGTCACCTAGGAAACATGTAGTGGTGTCATTGTTAACAGGAAATGCGGGGGGCCTTGACCAGCAAGGCGAGGGGGTTTAGAGCCCCAGGGACAGCTTTTATTCTTCTATTTTTGTTTCTTGTTACAGTCACAGATAGATAGAGCATGAGGGCGGTACAGAAAGTGCCGGTGGGGGGTGGTCTTGATGGTTTGATGTCTCAAAGGCCAATGGGGTTGAGGGGAGGGGGCGGTCGTCATCTTAAGGGAGTGGACACTTATCTCAGGAGCCAGAGATAAAACCTTTCTCAGGCCCAGGAACTTGCTGAGCTCAGAGGGAGAAAGGAGTGGGGGAAGGGATTCGGGTGTGCTGCATTCTCAGCCAGGATGTTTACTCTAAGTTCCAATCAAGTGTTGTTTTGTGCATAGGAGGCAAGGTCCTGGTCTCCGTCCCCGACAAGGAAAGGTGCATCTCTTTTCTTCCCAGGTATGGTTCTGGCAGGAAAATTTCAGAGATGCTAAATAAAAAGTGAAGGATGAGCATGGGGGGAGGGCGACATTTCAAAGCAGCAGCAACATCTCACAGCATGGGGCTGAGCATCTACTCATTCAGTTCGTGTTTGTTGAGTGCATTCTATTAGCAGGCACCCTGCGGGACAGCAAAAGAACACAAAGCACCTGTCTCATTTAAGGCTGGGGGTTAGGCAGTCTAGAATCACGGCTATGAATATGAACGGGAGGACAGCAGTACCTGAGTTTTGAGTCTGGCAACTTTCACAACCACTTGTGAGCTGTGTCCTGGGGCAAACAGCCGGTGCTTCCATGTTCTCATCTAAAAAAATGGGCATTGTATTGGTTAAGGCCCTGAGAAGATCTCTTGGCACATGCTCAGTATGAAGTATGCACTAGTCCTTAGCTGGTGGCGACATTGTGTTACAATTTAGTAGTAATTAATATGATCTCTGTGGGACCTTTTGCAAAAATGATGGAGGAAGGGAAAAATATCACCTTTCAAAGTTACTAGAGGAGGACTTGACAACATGATTTTTATGCTCAAACTCCCTCCCCCCAGCTAGCAAATAACTGAAGAGATTGTTTTTATCTACCAAAGCAATTCTTTAAAAAGGATCAAAAGGGCATGGTGATAGGAACTAGCTTTTGAGGTGTCCAGAAAGCATGTGTATCATCACCGGACAACTAGAATTGTCTAATGGGGTGGCTGGGCTAAATGACTGTCTAGAACATTCTCTGTGCTTCTGTCTGGTGTCTTCACTCTTCCTTCTTCTTGAGGCTGGCAATATGGAGGCCAGGGGACTGCAGCTGGGGAGCAGATGCCAAGATCTTGCCCCCAACAAGCAGATGGGGAGAAAGTCAAGACATGGCACTAAAACATCAAGCTCTGTACAATTTGTGGCTTCGTCCAGCTCTTCCTGATATAGGCTCCAAACAATGTCCATCTAATCACCCTTCTTGCTCTTTCTCTAATGCCAACTACTGTTCTGTTTTACATTGATTAGTTATTGTAGACGATTTTTTCATAATAACAAGTAAGGGGTCACAGCTCAAACAGCCCTATCTCCTTGCTGAATTATTATGGACTTACCTGTATGTTTAGCTGAGTTCCCCATCGTCTCCTTATTCACTGGAGAGAACTTTCCTAAGTCCAGTCTATGCTTCTTTCTGGAACTGATGCTGGAGAAACCAGGTGAGCAGTTCAGATGTGCCTAAAGCAGGTTCCTGTCTCCTCAATGTCTGTCCCCAATGTCTGTCAAAAGAGTGGGAAACTGCTTTAGGATGTAGAGTTCCGGGCATCTACAAGGTGCTGTTAGAGTAACACTGTGACTCTCTCCTATCCTGGCAGTCACTGGCAGTTCTGCTCACCAGTTCCAACACCTGTAAGTAGGACTGACTTAGCAGGTATTCAGATTGGTGCCCATTTTAAGGATGGAGACTGGACAAGCATTTCTCCCTCCAAAGCTTTGTCTCGGGACATCTGTCTGTAATTATATTCATCTCTCACCAATTGCCCCCTCTGTTCCTTATATAAGATACCTTTTATTGGCCACTTACCCCTCATGTATTTACCTCCTTTGTAGTCAAAGTAATCCAAAATCTCTCTATATTTTGTTACCACATTGGAGAGGATGGAGATGAAGATAATTTTTTTCCTGTTTTTTTTCTTCCAAAAAACATCCAGGTGATAATGTACTACATTATTATTTGCTGGAACGTTCTGGAATTTTCTAGAACAGTTTTACTTTACATCTTTGTCACCTACTTGCACTTGAGGTTTTATAGGCATTGGAGTCCAGAAGTAGGGGAGTAAAATTCCTTAACCTTTTTCCAGGATCCTGAGTATATCACATATCGTATTAATTTCCAAAGAACCTCTCTATTAGTAAGTGCTGAGACTTTGTAATAGATGTAAATGCTGAAACACATGGAGCCAACATTTCACTGAACATGGACAAATGGAGTTTTGCTGCTCAACCCAAGTCAGGAGTGGATGAAAAAGCTATAAAAGAGTAATCGTCACAAGAACTCTTTCTCTGTCTTTGGTGACCATATTTCATTTGAAAGATGTTTCTTTATGCAAAACGATAAAAGAGATAAATGGCCCTATTTATTTGAATGGTCAAATTTATGACCTCTGCTTACTTAAAAACACTTCCTTTTTCACAGAGAAAATTTTAAAAGTGAAGAGATGACAGGAAAGCACTTAATATTGACGTCACCTGCAATGGAATTCATTAAGAGCTTACTAATTACACCAGCAACTGTCACTGGTTTGTCCCTTCCCCCGTATCATGCTTACCACTAATTTACTTCTCACAACCCCATACTTATCCCCACTTTACAGGTGAGAAAACTGAGGCATAAAAAGACAAAGTAATTTCCACGGCCACACAGAAAGTGGGGGGAGGAAGGGCCAGGATTTCAAACCCAGGCAGTCTGGCTCTAAAATCTATCCAGTCACCACTGTAAGAACTCTCGAAGGCCTCCTCCTTGACCTTCAAGCTACTTGGATTCCTAATTCAAGATTCAGCTAAGCTAGAGAGAGATGTGTTTCAAAGGAGTTCAAACCTTACCTGCAGTGTACATCATCACTGGCACTGTTTGTCTGAGGTCAGTGGAAATATTTTCATGGAAGTTCAGAGGGTTCGTAGGAGGTAGTCCCCCTATTTTATTGTCTTTCTTGTCTCTACAATGTGTGTTATTTATAAGGTGTTCAATTACACTACAAAGATGCTGTCTGTTCTCTTTGGAGATTTTAAATAGCATTTTTGGAGAGTTAATATACGTCGGCCGTGCCTAGGCCTGCTTTCGGCCAGGTCTTCATAAAGGGCAGGTTATATTTAAGTCATTTCAGGTCTCATTCAGAAGGCGAGGGGATGACTTCGCAGTTACCTGGATTGTCTGTGAAGTGTCTCAACTGACCGCTCCATGTGTGGCTCCTCCACATTCCCTGACGGCTCTCAGAGCTGTGCTTCCAAGGGGGATTCTCCCCGCCCAGGTGTGCTCACTCACCTGTCACGGGTCTGTTCCCCGCTGGCTGCAGGAGGACTGGACACTCTGCTGACCTCGTCTGGGCTCTGGCTTTGGGAGCCGGCTAGTCTAGGGCAGCGTTTGCTGCCAGGATGCCAGCCCAGGCACGTCCTCAGAGAGGTGGAGAGACAGAGAGGACCAGGGCGACACATGCAGCCGATGGCGCTCTAAACTTGAAACAGACCTGTATTTTCATTTCTTTTGCCTTCTGCTGCCCCAAGCAAAGCACAAGGCCAGTCCCCATTCAAAGGCGGGGGCAGCATGTCTCAATGGAAAGAGTCAGTCACATCTCAATGAATGAGAACAGGGGAGGACCACGAGCCGATCTTGAGATTCCTCCATCATCACTGGAATAAACAATGCAGGCGGAGAGGAAGGGGTGAAGTGGGAAGCAGAGAGCGCTGGCTCTCGAGTCTCCCCCGAACTCTATGTCACGTTCTGGCCTGTCCCTAGTTCCAGATCCTCCTCTTCCCAATGTGGTCGGGAGCATCCAAGGGGAAGAGGGACCCTGCATGCTTTGCGGGTCAGGACGCTCCGTGTAAGCATGAACTGGCAATGCAGTCATTCCCCTGTAGGCGGGGAGCTCCCTGCAGTTCCAGACCTGGCAGATTCTGAACGGCACTCCAGAGCATGGGAATCCCTATCACCGGCGGCCCCTCCGCTTTCTGACCTGATGCATCTAGAGAGTCAGAGCCGGGTCCTGCTCTGTGCATGCGGCACCACAGTCCGCTGGACAAGCGGAGGTGTTTGAAACATGCGGGAACTTTGCTTCCCGCTGGGGCTCCCGGGCTCCCACGCCGTAGGAGGCGCCACCCAGAATATCTGACTCCTGCGTTTGCTTCTCCTTGAAGGAGTCACAAGTTCCTAAAATAAATACAATCGCAAGCTCTGCTCTTGGAGATTCTGTGACGCCAGGGGTTGAGGGCGCCTCTGTCTTTCTGCCCCTGGGACACCCACCTGGCCGGCGTGAGGAAGCGGTCTCAGGTGATGCTGATAACGTCCAGGTGTTGGGATGGAGTCCTCCTCCACCCCCTCCTGGTGCTGGCAGTGAGCATGCGTTTGCATAAATGACTTGTCATGCTCTCTTACGAGCTCTGGTTGTCTGGCCCATTTGAGTCAAATGTGAATGCAAATATCTACCACATTGCAAAAGTGACATTTAGGGGAAAAGGGACCAAAACTCCATGTAGGGACTGGGGACGGGACGGAGCACACACACAGAACTCATCACAGCCCAGGCCTGAGCTATCCCTGGGCAGCGACACCTGGGATCCCAGATCCCAGCGCCTGGGCAGGAGGGACAGAGGTTAGCGAGAACGTGGTGCTTCAGCTTTCAGCCACCGAAGTATTTATCAGCTAACCCTCAGGCATGGCACAGAGCCCGCGCACTGGCCGGCAGCTGGTGCCAACCAGCAGTCCTCCCACCCTGACCGCGTTCTTGGCTTTGGGAGAACCCACGCGCTGCGTGAAGCCCAACCCTCTGCTGGTTTGATCCACACCTGCAGCGAGGAGGACCCCACACACACCTAAGCTCTTCGGGGGGCAAGGGGGGACGCTGCTTCCCTTGGGGCCTTAAGCCCAAGGCTGCCTTGGTGTTCCCCCAGAAGCCTCTCGAGGGCTCCTGGCCCTCGCGCTCCGCCGTCCAGGGGAGGCACCAGACTTTAGACCCCGGGCGGAGGGGAGGGTCTGAACTTGACTTACCTCGATGCCTCTGGCTGTCGGTGACACGTCCGCCGGGGGCCGCGGAGGGGGCAGGACAGCACTGTCCTTTTCTCATTAAGTGTATTTATAAACACACTGCACATGAAACATTTTTCCTTTCTTCACAGTGATGGATGATTATATGTCTATGAAATGTTTTCATTTATTTGGCGCCAGGGTAATCAAAATCAGTTGAAACTGTCCCACTGCAGGGCAGGAAAACAAGAAGGCAAGAAGGCGTGGGACCGCTCGTTCCCTGCTGCTCCTCAAGGGGAGAAGCTGGCAGAAGGGGCGATCGGCAGCCCAGGAGTGCGCTCTGGGGCTGGTAATTGCTCCCAGTCCCGCTCCGGGCCGTCTGCACTGCCTGCTGCAGGCTGCCGGGCTTTCAAAGCTTCGCCTCCGCCTGCAAGCCGTGTGGGAGCGCCCTGGCGGCCTGTGCGTGCCTGTTTAGGCTGAGAAAGAGCCGGTTCCAGAAAACCTTTGTGAATGAAACGCCGGGGCCTTTCATGTCTGGCCTGGCCGGTGTTCTGGGTCAGCCGCTGTGATCTCCGACATCCTGTTTAAACTGGTGTTTTCCACTACATACAGACAAAGCGATTTCTATTATAAGCTCCCATGATGGGGCAAAGACAGCCGTGGGGTTTAGGTAGAAGCCAGTGGAGCAGCCCCCGAGGAAAGACAGAAAGCAGATGCCTGCTTCCTCCTGGATCGGCGGTGGTGGGCCAGAGGATGCTGAGCTTGGCAGCGTAGCCCCAGCTGGGACAGGCGCTGGTGGGTGAGCCTATCCGCCTCCGCCACCCACGGTTCTGCTCACTCTGGGTCAGCGCTGTCTCTGGGTTGTGATACAGGCCTGTTTATAGGCCTGAGGGTTAAGGTCCTCGTGGGTAAAGGACAAATGATCTCCTGCGTGCCCCATCATCGCCTTCCAGGGGGTTCATCTTAATCCTGGAGCAGGGAAGAACCTTTCACTTCTTGCACTGATGGAAGGAATTTTTTTTTTTTTTAAAGATTTATTTATTTGTGCATACAGAACTGGGGTGCAGGCCAGAGGCTCAGGGGCGGTGAGAGGCTTCACCAGAGACAGAGTGGGGAGCAGAACAGGCAGATCAACGAAGTACACTGCTGAGGGGAGCAGCGGGCGGGTCAGGAGAGGTCTGCCACGCCATGTGGTCTCCTCCGGGGCAGGCGGGAATCGAACTCATGCGGAAGCAGCTTTAGATTCTCAGTGCTGTGCTTTAACCCGCTGCGCCACCAGGGAGGGCCTGATGGAAGGAATTTTAAAATGAATTAAGAGAATTTCTTCAGGGCTGTTACACTATGAAGACATTGTGTCTAACTGCTGTGTCAAATTGATAGCTCAAAAGCAGCGAGCCTCACCTGGGGGCTCCTCACTAGCCAGGTACAGGTCTTGGAGGCATGTGGACTTCCCTGGTCATTCGTGTCACTGATGAAGGTGACCGTCTACTGGACTCATGTGAAATAGTGACACAGTACAGGGTGTATTTAACTTTCCCAAAGCTCAGTAAATAGCGGAGGTTAGTAAACGGGAAATGAATGCTCGTAACCAAGCTCTGACTTGGTCAGGCTCAGCTCAAGCTCACATGAGGCTTTGGGAGGGGGGAGACAGACCTGGTGGGTCCCCCCAGCTGTCATCCTGCCTGGCACAGGGAGTGGGGCCAGACTGGCACCGCAGCCAGGCACGCCTGGGGTTCATGGGAGCCTCTACCCCCCGGAAGGTACTGAAGGCCTCTTTCCGGGGAAAGGAAGACACGTGTGGTGTAGGGCCTGCACAGAACATTCCCAGCCGGTTCTGAGTCTGAAGAATTTCTGCTGGCTGAGGATGTTCTCCATTTGTCTATCTGCCTGCCTGTCTACCTACCTGTACTAGGGACCTCTGGCCACCCCCCCCCCTCTCTCCTCTTTTCCTGTCTTCTGTGTTTGTATCCATCACCAACCTATGCTATCTGTGTATCTGTCCGTTATCTATCATCTGTCCATTTATCATCTTCTTATCACTTATCTCTATGTATCTATCATCCCTCTAGATGTATCCATCTCTAGATGGAGAATCATCCATTATCGGTCTCCCTGCTCACACCCTGGGAGTCCCATCTCCAACCTCCAGAAGTGTGAGAAGCATTGTGTTGTTGTATGCCATTCATGTTGCCATCATTTGTTTGACAGCAACGAGCTAGAAAACTCAACCTGGGCTTGTGCTATTTTTTGAAATTTGTACAAACAGAGTGAACAGCACACTACAATTTTCCAGTCTTTTAAAGGGTATAAAGTGTTAAGGAATCGGACATTACTTGACCTTTTAAGAAGATGCAGAAAACATGAGCTTATACTTCAGTCATTTTAAACATGTTAACTCAATAACACAACAAGGACACTCAGAGAAATCTTCCCTAGCAATAAAGCAAGAATTTTTGGTTTTTTTTTTTTGAAGGTGAACTTTCAGAATAAAGCCCATACCTAGTTACAGCATAGATGTATCATAGATGTCCTAGATTAAGTATGCTTAGTCTTCTGGCTTCAGCCCTAGACAGTTGGCGACCTATCCTAGGGACATTGAAATTCTGACATGGGAGTTACAGAGCTCTTTACATTAAGGAGACAGTTGCTCAGCCTCCTTCACCTACAAGAGAGTGAAGACTACTTTTGCTCTGTGCTATGGCATGAACTTAGCACCAGAAGTACATAATTTGAATAAAAATCATAGCATTAAAAGTTTTTCTGCTGGTGTGGACACAGATAACCTTTCTGTTGGGCGCAAGAGAACACCGTTGACTAACTGACCTGTTATTTTTGTAAATTCCTGTTTTTAGCTTCAAACTTTGGAGGTTCCTGATTTCTCAAAGTCAGTGGGGGTGTAAATCTCAAGTAAGAGATCCCATTACTTAAATTATTTAAAATTGCTTCTAGAGGGGCTCCGTGGTGGCCTAGGGGTTAAGTCTCAGTGCTGTCACTGCCATGGCCTGAGTTCGATCCCCAGCCAGAGAGCAGCAGACCTCTTCTGTATCCCCACTGCTCCCCTCAGCTGTATGTTTCAGTGGATCTGCCTGTTCTGTTCCCCACTCTGTCTCTGGGGTGTCCTGTCAATCCTCCTGCACTTCTGGTCCACACCCCAGTTCTTCCATTAATAAGTTCTATGTTATCTTCCCATAATTCAAATTAACCATTTTGATTCAAAGTGTATCAGATGGTTTCACTTACATCAGCATAGAGAGAACTGAACAAAGGCTGAGAAAAAGCCAAAATGTGCAAGCTGACCATAGACTGAAGCAGGGGAGGGGAGGACACAGGGGACTGGTGGGTCACAGGTGACGGCAGGGGGCAGCCGTGGGGGCTGCACGTGGGGGAGATATCGAATATTGCACAAACATGAGAATATTTGAAAAATAAAAATACAAAATAAATAAATTATGGGGGTAAAAGTATGTTGGCAGCACCTAGAAAAGAAGACGTGGTAAGAGGACTTTGACCCAAAGGGGAGGTCTGAGTAACATTTGGGGTCGTTGCCTTGATTTCGGACGTTCAGCTCTTCAATCGCTTGGAGTCCGTTCCTTCATAAGAGAGGCACCGATTAGTTCAGAAGCCAGTAGCAACCAACTCCTCAGAGTGAGATAAGAGGACATCGCCCCAAATTCAAAGGCACCAATCCCGCGGGTCGAGAGAGGAAGGGGCGGCCGCAGCTCTCTCCCGTCCTGCATCGCCCGCCCCATTACCTCAGCCTCCAGCATCCGCGTGAGCAGCGCCGCGGTGGCGGCCGGCCAAGTCTGACACAAATCCCTGAGATACCTTAATCTCTGGATAAATAGATCATGTTGAGGATTTCCGTGTCGGGAACGGATCCTATGGACAGCAAAACTTGGAATCTTTCTTCTTAGCAGCATTTTCCCTTCATAGACAGAGCCCATGGCTTGCTTTCAGCGTGAGTATCTATTGTGATAAACGTTTCTCTCATTCTCTTTAGAATCATATCAAAAGTGTGAACAAACTCTCAAATGTTTAATACTAACTGAGAGGAGAAAGTCACTTAATCAGAGTTCAGTGATTTTGTTTGCTGGCAGATTCTCTGTGACAAAATGGCAGTCGTCTCTCATTCCTACTCCATTAGCTGCCAAAAGGTTCCTCCCAGGGGATGCTTCCACGCTCAGCCAAAGCCACTTGCCACTTCTCACCCACCATCTACCCTTCTGAATGCCGACTATTCAGCTTCCTGTACTATAGACCTGCTTCACACCCTGGATAGAGTGACCTGCATTCAGGATGGGCTGTATAATTTGTGAGGTCCAGTATCAATTCCATGATGGTGGCAGCTGAGTGGTAAACCAGGAGCCCTCCGGAGTGTGGAGACCGCTAAGCTCACAGAGGTCCTGCCCCATGAAGTGTCTCCTCACAAGTCCACAGCAAAGATGGTGCCTGGAGTATGTTGAGCTCTTACTTTGTACTAAAACTTTTAGTCCAACACCAATTACCAAAAACTCAGCCAGCGTGCATTAGCAATGAAAGCATTGCTTCCTGTAACTGATGTTTGCATTTGTGACAAAACACTTTCACATGTAATTTCTCCCTTGGTTTTTAGACACTTATATTACCTCGGGGCCCTCCCTGGTGACTCAAAGGATTAGGACGCAGCACTGCAAGCTGGCTGCAGCCACTTCAGCATGAGTTCGATCCCACCCCGGAGGTGACCCACATGGTGCAGCAGACCTCTCTTGACCTGCCGGCTGCTCCCCTCAGCAGTGTACTTCATCAATCTTCTTGCTCTGCTCCCCACTCTGTCTCTGATGAATCCTCTCACCCTCTCACCTCTGGCCTACACACCAGTTCTGTATGCTTAAATAAATAAACAAATCGTCAAAAAAAAAAAAAAGAGATTTTTATTATCCCTAACTTGTCAATGAGGAAATCAGTAACATCACTGGTTGCATGAATTTTTTTTCCTAATTATAAGAGTAGTATACAGAAAACTTTGAAAAATATGGAAAAATAAAATATTCAGTATTCATAAAAGGCTACCAACTGGAGATAGCCATTATTAAAGTTTCAGCATATATTCTTTTAAATCTGTTTTTCTATTGATTTTTATGTAAGGATGTGTATAGGTTCTTGTATATTTTATTATCTAAATTGGGATCTTATATATCCTTTCTTGTAAAGATTTATTTATTTATATTAGAATATAAGAACTGGGACACTGGCCAGATATGCGGGGGTGGATTCCTCAGAGACAGAACGGGGAGCAGAACAGGCAGATCGATGAAGTACACTGCTGAGGGGAGCAGCGGGCGGGTCAGGAGAGGTCTGCTGCACCTTGTGGGTCAGCTCCCTGGCTGGGGAACAAACTCGTGCTGCAGTGGCTGCTGCATGAGTTTAAGTGCTGAGACTTAATCCTTTGCACCACCAGGGAGGTCCCTTATACATCTTTTTTAATTCAAAAATTTATTTATTCATGTATACAGAACTGGGGTACAGGCCAGTGGTGCCAGTGGGGAGTGAGAGGCTTCACCAGAGACAGAGTGGGGAGCAGAATAGGCAGATATACAAAGTACACTGCTGAGGGGAGCAGCGGGCGAGACAGGAGGGGTCTGCTGTGCCCTGTGGGTCACCTCTGGGGCTGAAAATCGAACTCACGCTGAAGCAGCTGCTGCCAGCTCCCCAGTGTTGTGCTTTAAGCCATTGTGCCACCAGGGAGGGCCCATACATACTTCTTAATAATCTTTTTTCACTTAGTAATATGATGCATATCTTTTTCACATTACTAAACACTCTCATGACACATTATTTTTAACAGGCACATAGTATCCATCATCGTTGGCAAAGAATCTGTTTAAGAATGAGTGAGAAATATTAAACAGAGCAAAGATGATTCGAGTGCAAATTCCTTACATTTTATAACTGTGTTGTCCCTCACAGCTACCTTTACATTAGATGTCAATGTCTCCACTTCATAAATGAAGAAACTAGGGCTTCCGGAATTTTATTAAGTAGCGCTGGAAGTCACACATCCACTCCAGCAGAGCTAGGTCGGACCGAAGGCAAAGCTCAGGCTCAAATTTGCTGGGGCAATGATGCGTCCCTAGCTCTTGGGAGGTGGCCAGGTGTGGCAGTTCCCCTGTGTGAGGGGACAGGCAGCCCCGAGGTCCATGGACTGGGCCTGAAGCCCAGACAAGGGGAGCCGATACGTCCTCAACAGAAGCAACCATCTCTATTCCCGGTTAAGGAGTCTTCATTTGGTCAGACAGTTGACTTTACCCACTGGGAGGTCTGGCCAAGAGGGCCGTGTGCTTAAGCAAAGCCCGTACAGGAATGGGGGGGTCGGGTCAGTTTCCGTCCTTGAGAAAGCAGCAGGAATTCCCCAGCCATGTACTGCTGGGCTTCATGTTACCCTCTAAGTAAGACTTCAGGACAATTTTAGAAAAAAGCATGTTCTTTAAAGTTCTCAGGAGAAAACTTAGCTCTCCTCACTCAGCCCTCTCTGATTAGTCAACTCATTTCTTACTGATGATCTGAGTTCCAGACGCCTTGTCCCAGAGGGAGCAAGCCAGATTCCTGGAATATGCATTACGTCAGAATAACTCCTGATGAGTAAGGAAATTGCTGTTCCCACGTCTTGATTATAAAGGATCCCCCTGAAGGAAAGGCCACCAGTGTGCATCCTCGTGGCCCGTGGCTGTGGCAATAAGTCACCACATACTGGGGGGTGGCCATCGGAGTCATTTGTTCTCTTGTGGTTCCGGAGTCCCATGTCTGAATCAAGGTGCAGGTGGCCCCTGAAGGCGTTGGGAGGATCCTTCTGGCCTTCCAGCTTCTTGAGGCTCCAGATGTCCCTTGGCTTGTGGCTGCATCGCTGTTATCTCCGCCTGTCTTCCCATGACCTATTCCTGTGTGCCGTCCCCTCTCCGGTCTCTCATAAGTCTCCTTCCACCTCACTGTGACCTCCTGCTTTAAGTATTATCACATCCAAAAACGCCTTCACAGCAACATCTATCCCGGTGTCTGCCTGAACAAGCGGGTCTTCACCCACCCAACTCGAGCAGGACGTCAACTATCACAGCCACACGCTGGAGAACAGGGACCTGCACTCAGACTTGCTCTTCAGATGTTTCTGCGCAGCTAGAAAGTTCCAGGTGCTGCACTCTGGCGGGGATGGGAAAGTGGACGGACAGCCGTGGCCTGTGCTGTCCCAGAGGTCACGGTCATCCCCTCAGGCTAGAGCCAAGCAGAGCAGTGGGCCCTATTCCCTGGGTGGAGGAACGTTGGCGTCTGAGAGACGGACACCAGCCCATCATGACTGGAGAGGAGAGTGAGCCTCGTTGTCTGGGACCGACAGAGCCCGAGGGGTGAGCTGGGTGCCTGGCCATCGTCTCTTCCTGTGTGGTCCCGTGGACGTCAGACTTAATTCAAGAATGCTGGGGAGCCATTGAATGGTACTGATATGGGGTGGCCCGATCGGGCTTATCTTTTGAGCAGGGGTGTGGTGGGGTGTGCAGGCATCCTGGGGGAGCAGGGGCAGCGTCTGTGCAGGGGGACCTCGGGGGTCCACATGAGTGTGCAGACAGCCAGAGTTCGGGAATGACAGGGCTGGAAGCACTAAGTATTTACGGTGTGCAAGTCACCCAGGAGGGCGTTACTTACCTAGCGCCTAGTTGTTGGGACTGGGGCGGCCAGTAGCGAAACACACTCTCCAGCCCCCTGTCTAGTGGGATGATTCTCCTGCCACCAACCTTTCTTCTCTCCCCATCCTTAGATTTTGTGATTGGAATTAGATAGCGACTTCACGTTCTCAACTACTGTTTAGTTGAAGCCCATCCGGTGACTCCACTTACTACCAAAGGGCCGAGAGGCAGCTACTCACATCCATGTGAAGTGTTCTATACCCTTAAACCTCTGCAGGGCTGCTCACACCCTGTGGGGACGCCCTCCCCAACCCCCCCTTCTCCCTAGAGGCTGAAATCTCCCCAGCCTACCTCTTCTCAGCAGCCCTCGCCTTTCACTGAGAAGATGAAAATTGGCGCGAAGTGTAACTGTTATTCAACCTTTCCATATGAAAGTGAACATGAGATCAAATGGTGAGTTTTCCCAAACTTGATGTCATTTTGTATTAGATTACGTGGCTCATGCCAGGACACAGAGCTCATAGGAACCCAGAGTGGAAGGAATCTTCACACAGCGCCAAGTCCATAATGGAGGCGCAGAAAATGAAGTGAAGGACATTTGAACGTGAATGAAAACCCGGCGCTTCCTTGGCACTGCGGGGAATGAAGTCAGCTTGCTCTACACTACCCCTCAGCCGCCCCGACTCTACCAAGCCAGAACCACTGCTGGCCAGATACTTCCCCACCCATTTCCAATGTGTGTGCTTCGTGTGGAATGAAATCCATGTGTTTCTTATCCATTTACACTTAAATCATCAAGACGTGACTCAACAATGGCTCTGTGATATACGGGTACTGTCAGTCTTATTTTCTCTATTTGAGAAAGGAAAATCACATTTTGCAAAGTGTAGACCGGAAACCACAAACTTGTGCAATGAAGAAAAATGTTCGTCTGCTGTTTTCTTTCTTTTCACGTCCAAGTTGCAAAGGGGGCCACCCTAACTGCAAGGGTTAGGTCTCCATCTCACGCTGCTATTTCTATGACAGGGAGTCCCTCATTCAAGGGATGTGTATGGGGGGAGTAAGGAGGGAGTTGATTTAGATAGAAATGGGTAGGAAGGGTGATAGGAAGGAAGGGGGACAGAAAGGAATCTAAAATTTTGATGCTTATAGGAAATTGAAATATTTAGAGAAAATGCGCATTCAGAAAAGTTCAATGCAACAAATGATTTAATCATTCCCTTGTTAAAGGATGTTTGTATAAAGCATTACAATCTCAAACCGTAGCAAAATAAAGATGGATGCTAAGCCTTTGCCTCCTGTGCCATCAAGAGGCAGCTCTATCTCTTCTCTGCTTAAATAAGGGAAGGCTTGTGCCTGCTGTGCTCAGTTTGGGGGTGGGGAAGTGAAGCTACAGCAATCCAGCACTCAGCCTTGCAGAGGACTAGCATCTCCTGACTGCCATGCTAGGCCATGGGCAGGCTCAGCCGATGACCCCACTGTGTGCCCAGGGCAGCCAGCATCAGCGCCATCTTGGGCCAGCTACATGCCTGTGGGTATAAAGGCTGTTTCAGCCTTGCTCTGCCCCTTCATTGGCGTCAGGAGTTGTTTTGTGCAAAATATTTTGTTGACATTAGTGTTTCAAAGTATATGCTCATCGGGTGAGATCTTGAAGATGAATTAAAATTTCAAAACGTTCAGGCCAGGATTGGCATGAAAATGCAAAGTGATACTTTTTCAGACTGTTTTCTTTTTAATAACTCTATGTTTATGTAACAATCATTGCCTTCCTAGGAGTCTTGTCACTTGCATTAAGTTGATTGCATTCAAGAGAGCTTTGCCAGTATCTTTGAGTGTGATCTTGTATGTAATACCCCTATTCTCTAGTTAGGTACCTATCTAACTCTCTATTTATCAATCTACCCATTGATTTATCACTATCTCTATCATCTCTTGACCTAGTTAGTTATTTAGCTGTTCATGCCTTTCAAATCTTAAATTTCAAACATACCACATGTATATCTAACACATGCACATATTAACACCACATATCTGAATTTCAGAGTTCCTTGAATAGATTGACAGGTTCCATTATTTCAGTTTTTGGTTTATTCTTCTGCATGCTAGCTTTGCTTTGTTCTTCAGATTCATTTCCTTCTAATTATATGTAAAACTGGAGGGGGGCTTCCATGGTGGCATAGGGGTTACAGCTCAGCACTATCACTGCTAGAAGGCCCCACATGGCACAGCAGATCTCTCCTGTTTTCCTGCTGCTCCCCTCAGCAGTGGATTTCAGTCGATTCACCTGTATGCCCCACTCGGTCTCTGGTGATTCTTCTCACCCCTGCAACTCTGGCTTACACCCCAGTTCTTCTACACAAAATAAATACATAAACAGGCTGGAGGGAATGTATGAGTGACTTCTGAAATAGTGACATGCCAGCCCCTCCCCACTGCTTCCTATATTCTTCTTTTTTCTACTAGTTCTTGAGGAATACGAATAATGATACCCGCCATTTTTTAAGTATCAACAAGTACCAGAAACTGTGCTAATGAATCAACATATATAATTTTCATAACAACCCCTAAAAGTTGGTATCACTACCCAGAAAGCAGAGACTTGGAGAAATTCAAATACTCACTTGGAGTTGCAGAGAGTGATAGAACTGGGATTTGGATTAATATTTATCTGATTTCAAATCCATAAGATCATAATATCCTGCCTCTTGTCTTCCACACACAGAATACAAAGGGGATAATTTGGTGATTCCCACTGTCATTTAAAAAATTCCTCACATATCTTCTGTATTGAATAATTTAGTTAATCATACTAGGTAAAAAGTCAGTAGAGGCCCTCCTTGGTGGCGCAGCGGGTTGAAGCACAACACTGAGAAGCTAAAGACACTTCAGCATGAGTTCCATTCCCGCCTGCCCCGGAGGTGACCACATGGCGTGGCAGACCTCTCCTGACCCGCCCACTGCTCCCCTCAGCAGTGTACTTCATTGATCTGCCTGTTCTGCTCCCCACTCTGTCTCTGGTGAAGCCTCTCACCACCCCTGAGCCTCTGGCCTGTGCCCCAGTTCTGTATGCACAAATAAATAAAAAATCTTAAAAAAGAAAAAAAAAGTCACTAGAAATAAATACGACATTCTTCACGTCATAAGGTGATTTCTGGGCAAGAATTTGAATCTTGTTTTATCAGTGAAACATGACTGTAGCTAGTCCATACCTTCCTTATTGTATGAGTTAGTATAGGCTGGGTTATACTGCAGTAACAAACAGCCCCATAATCTCAGTGGTTTTAAAAATGTTGTTTCTCACACATAGTTTTCATCCCCCATGGCTTGGGAGGGGCTCTGTTCCATGTTGTCATCATTTTCACTCAAGGACACAACACTGTCTGAAATATTTCTCATCACTGTGGCAGAAGAAAGAGAGAATTTTGGAGGGTCTCAGTGGGGGAAAGGTGAGGCTTTGGCCAGAAAGAGAGACTGTTCATTTATATTCACAACTCATTGTCCAGGAGCTAGCCACAGCCACCACAGAAGAGCCCATCCGGGGCTCTCCTCCAGAAGGTGGGAATACTGAGAAAACAGAATAATTAGAATGTTTGGAAACCAGTAATAATGAGTACCACACAGCAACTTAAGAATTTCTAGTCTAATATGTGGGAGGACATTAAAAACAGAAAACATGGTATGCATCCAGAGTTTGTGTCAGTGCTTTATCAGTATTGTGGAATTCTGAGAAATTGAGTAATTGCAAGACTTTCTTCAAATCTCTTCTTCCAAGACATCCCAGGAGGGAAAAAAGGTATAAACTGGAAATCTTAACCTCATTCCTTTTACTTTGTTTTTTCAATCTTTAGGCTAGGACTTCAGCTAATAGTTTGGAAGATTAGCTTGAGACAGACCTATCCTGCTGTCAAAAACAAAGGGAAACTGGTAGACCATGACTATGAGCACCCACTCCCAGGAAAGCGAGAATGTGAGTAAGGAGTTACTGAAATGGACTACATTTGAAGATCTAATATACTGAAGAGAAATGTCACTCAGTAAGAAGTGTCTTATGTTCATTTCTCCTAAGGGTCTTGTTTGTTCATATCCTGGGCAAAGAGACTGAGGTAAAAAGGCAAGTGTAGCTCAGTGACAGAGAGGAAGACAATCCTAGTGAATTGAGTGAAGATTTTTGCTGATCTCATGGGCCTAGGAAGATAAAAATCGATGTTCAACCCTACTAAAGCAACCAGGACACAGGGAGACAATTCTGGAAGATCGGTAAGCTTGGAGAAGTAACAAATACTGTGGATGCTTCTCTACTAAAGGTTTCTCGGAGTCTCCAGTTGGTCAGGTTGAGAGTACAGAAGCTGAGGAGACATCAGTTGCCAGGAAGTTGAAGAATCTGCCCAAATCTCTTGGTTATCTCCTGATATTGGGGTGAAAGAGATTGGAGTTCAGTCTCTAAAGGACAGAGACCCTGTAACAACCCAGTTGGAGGCCTCTGAAGGACCATATTTTAGGAGCAAGGCTAAGCAGGAAATCAGATAAAACCTTGTAAAGACTAGAATCCCATTTCACATCAACTCATGTCCTCATTGGATTACAATATCTGCATTAGCCATCTCAAGCTCCCAGAGAAAATCCTGTTTGAAGTTAGATAAGATCATCCAGAAATTTTACATTTTTTACGTAAATAATGTTTGAGTTTCAGCAAACACCACTAGACTTGCCAAGAAACAGGACCGAGAGAAAAACAAAGAGAAGAAAAACACCTAAATCCAAAGAGTATTGAAACCCTCAGTTGCATTTTTTACAAAAAACTCTCTAATGAATGTATATATAAAAATGAGTGAGGACAAAGTGAAGAATATTACCAGGGAGTCGGAAGGTGTAAGTACAAAGGCAGTGAAATTAACAGAAATTCAGGAAAGTAAGAAACATAATATCTAAAACTGATGATGCAAGAGTTGTACTTATTACTCAATAATTACGTCTACATAGCCAAAGGGCAGGTTATCTGTGATATGTTACAAAACACTTTCAAACTAAAACAGAAAAAAACTGAACTATAAAATGTGTTTGCGAGACATTAAAATGGACACAAACAAATGAAGGTGCATATAAACAACTGATGGTCAGGAATTAGAGGACTCGATATTACAAAATGACAATTTTCCACAACTTAAACTTTCAATTCAACATAATCTAAAAGAAAGATCAGAAAAAGTATTATTTATGGTTCTGGAGATTTACACACTGCTATTCAAAAGTATGTAAAAGTGGAAAGTTCATGAATAGAATATCTATCTTTAAGACCAAAATTGTAGGAATTAAATGAACAGACCTTAAGAATTCTTATAAAACTATAGTTACCTAGGTGAGGTAGGATCAGTGTAAAGGTATACATTCTAAATTAGTATGACTCCTTAAAAAATAGATTGATAGAAAGAAAAAGAAATCAGAAGCTAGTGGGATGGATGTCTTTGAAATATCCATGAAGATTTTCTCATGCAAAAAAATAATAATCTCTACTTCCTCACACCCCCTGCCCCCTCGTCATACACACCAAGATGTAAGTGTGCTGTAGGTAGGTCTATATGTGAGGATTTAAGTTAGAAAGCTTCTGGAGAATACTCTAAGACAGTATCTTCATTATCTTCTTGATCTAGTAAACAACGTCTTAACTAGGACACCAAAAACATTGACCATTAGGAAACTGGGTGACAGCACGCATAACTTCTGTTCATCACCTGACACCATCTCATAGGCGTCTAATGCATAGATTTGCCCCCCTCGACAAATCAACAATAGTTAAAAAAGAAGACAGACAGCCAAATAGAAACATGGGTAAAAGACTTGCGCAAACACTTCAACAAAGAAGTCCTCTAGCGTTGGTGATGTAGTGGTGAGCATAGCTGCCTTCCAAAGAAGTCCTCTAGTGGACCAAAAAGCACAGGCAGTGGTTAAGTTACAGCAGATGTTCTTCATCCACAGGGATGATTGAATATGAACAAGTAAATGAGCAAAACTGAGGCTGAGGAGTCATGGGAACTCTTCTCTCCCCCCATTGTGGATAGAGTGTAAATTAGTACTGTTACTTGGAACATGTCTGGAAGTGACTACTGAAGCCCATGCCCTTGATTGGGAATTGTACTCTTAATCTACATGTAAACATATTGCAGTCATGAACAACAGACATGAGGTGTGAGTCTTTGTAGCAGAGGTACTTCTATTGTCCCAGATGGCCAACAGGAACAGGATGAATGAATTGGACAATCAACATTGGGAGGGCTATGGCCATGAAAAGAAATACGTGACTAACTGCCACACACTCACAAGAATCTCACAGGTCTGCTATTGAGAGAAAGCTGCAGACATGATAAAATGCACAAGCTATGGTTCTGTTTATATGAAGTTCAACCAAAAGCAAACTTCACCCACAGTGAGGTGGGGAGCATCTATTAGCTTTAGGGAGTGGAAGGAGGTGGTGAGAGTGTTCTATTTCCTGAGTGGTGTGGTGGTTACTGGCTTTGTCATTCTGTGAAAATGCATCAAAATTGACAAATCTGTTCTGAAGGTGTGTTACACTTCAGTAAAAGTATTCATTGAAGAACACTAAAAGTTCTGCAGGACCGACATACCTGGTGATTGAAAGCATCATTCTTGTCAAAGAATCCTTACAGTGCTGGGTACTGAATGTGGATTCTGTGTAATCTGTTGTAACTGAGTCCTTTCGCCACAAAGAAAATTATTAAGTGTTCAGTGATACAATTAATAACATGCCAAATGTAATCTAGTAAATCAAGACAAAAAAGTACTTGTGTTTATATTATTTTGATGTATCTCTTGTTGGGGTATAAATATAGCAACCAGAAAAGGTAAAATGTGGACTTTAAAGAAAAACTTGTATAGTGGGCTTAATTGGTTGAAGTGTTTTTCCATGTGTCAAGCTCAAATTTCTGACATAATACAAAATATTATCATTTCTTTATCATTCCACACCACATAAATGCTCAAGGCATGTCAACTTGTTTTAATTTTGCATCTCTTAATTTAAAAATATTGAGACAATTCGATATTGAGTCTACCCCACAATTTGTCTGCAAACAGAACCGGCAAGAATGGTTCCATTTCCTTTGACGTTGGGAAAATTATGATTTTTTTTTATCACACTTTTAACACAACACAACATCATACAACATCACATGGGAATTTCCTACCAGTCCAGGGTCACACATCTGGTGAAAGGAAAGATGGGTTCGAGGCAAGTGCTGTGATACTGATGGATGTGGTGTTCTCTGCCGAGTTCATCCTTCTCCTGTCTGCCTTGATTTGGACGAAGAAAGGTCAGGACCATCTGCTTCAGGCCTGGTGTGGCAGAGATGAGATGCTGATGAAAGGAAAGTTGTGCAATAAGCAAAGTTGAGCTAGATGACTGTGAAGTTGGGTCCAGACAAGGTTGGACCCCAATTTCCATAACCAAACACCCCCCCACCCCTTCCTGGGACTGGAAACCACAGGAATTACCTCTATCCCTTGCATCCCTGACTCAGTGACCGCAGCATGAACTGTCTGGGATACTTCGGGCTTATTTTTGAGAAACTAGGCTCATCCCCATGGGTGCAAACCATCCTCTGGCCGCCTGGGTCTCTCGGCCCCTTTCCCTCCCTGGGCTCCCTGTGTCTGTCCTTCTCCCTAAACTGTTCTCACTGTCACCCTTTGGCTGCAATGTTGAGAACAGCCCAACTGCGCTATCTCCAGCACCTTCTATTTATTTCCCAGTCAGTTCCCAAACCAGCGGTGGGTTCCTTCCCTGGAATGCACTGGCGTCTTTTCCTTCCCTTGTGCTTTTGCTAGTTCCTTCCCTCTCCTCTTTGGTGAGCGTTGGGGGTGAGGGCTGCAGGTAAACCAGGGGGACCATTGCTGGGCTCTCACTCTGTGACCACGCATGCCTCCTCTCACGGTCGGCTGCAATGGGAAGGGCCAGAGAGGCATGAGCTGTGACCCAGCCCTTGTGCTACCTCCAATGGCGGAGGGAGATGATTCACCTTTGGTGTGGCAGGTTGGTGTCCTCACGGACTCCGTTTCTTCTCCCGCCTCCTTGTGATCTTTGGCCAGGTCGCCTTTGGTCTTTAGACTTGTTACCTCATGGTCATAAGACGGCTGATGTAACATTCTTGTTCCTGCTACTCAACCAAGAAGGAAGGGCTGGCACCAACCGAATTGTGCCGGGGACTGCCTCTCGATTCAGAACATGAAGACCTGTTGTTCTTCATGGAGGCAGCTCACTCCCTTTCCGTCTCAGCTGGAGAACAAGGTCATGTCTCCCCACAACTATCTCTGGGGAAGGGGACTAGGGTTCCCTTGGCTGGTTCATGCCCATCAGGATTCATCTTTTTTTTTTAATTATAATTTAAATTAAAAAAATATTTATTTATTTATGCATAAAGAACTGCAGTACAGGCCAGAGGTGCAGAGGAGGCGAGAGGATTCACCAGAGACAGAGTGGGGAGCAGAACAGGTCGACTGACGAAGTACACTGCTGAGGGGAGCAGTGGAGAGACAGTAGAGGTCTGCCATGCCATGTGGGTCACCTTGGTGGGAAACAAGCTCTCACTAAAGTGGCTTTATCCAGCTTCGCAGTGCTGTGCCCTAATCTGCTGCAACACCAGCGAGTGCCCAGGATTCATCTTGAATTCTGCATGGCTCCCCTCCTGGGAATAAAGGCCCCTCTATCGAACATTCTGAAGCAAATGGGGCGACTATTGGGTAAACTTGGAAGCACGAGTACTCATGGGAAGCTGAGCGTTGCCCCCAGCACGCTACTCCTGGAGGTGGGGTCAGTCTTCACGTTTGCCCTGCTCGCTGCCCATAGTAAGGACGGAAGAAACACGGAACACACACAGGCATCACGGCTGAACAGATGGACGTGCGAGTGAGTGGACCCGTGAGAACGGAGTGCATGTCTTCTTCCTCAGTTGGGACTGACTGACTGGAATCTTTACTCTGGTAATTGCCTCTATAAAGAAGCTCCTTTGAGTTCCATTAATGCAACTAGGAAAGTATTTTATCTTTCTTGTTTCTCTTCTTTTGTAAATTCTTTTTTCTGTCATGTTACTTTTTCTTTCTTTTTTCCTCTTCCCTTTTTTTTTTTAAAAATTTGAGGTAACATTGGTTTATAACATTGTATGATTTAGGGGTACAGGATCACAGCTCTTTAAGTATATGTTTCCACAGCATATACCACCCAGGCACCCTAATCTACCCTTCTGCTCCTTCCTCTTCACCTCCAAACTCCTTCACTGATGGCCTCAGGTCTGCAGATTTTGAGAGCTTTATTTTGGTTTAGTTTTTTTTTTTTTAAAGATTATTTATTTATGCATACAGAACTGGGGTACAGGCCAGAGGTACAGGGGTGGTAAGAGGATTCACCAGAGACAGAGTGGGGAGCAGAACAGGCTGACTGATAAGGTACACTGCTGAGGGGAGCAGAGGGCGGGTCAGGAGAGGTCTGCCGCGCCATGAGGGTCACCTCCGGGGTGGGATTGAACTCATGCTGAAGTGGCTTTAGCTTCTTAGTGCTGCGATTTAACCCACTGCGCCACCAGGAAGGGCACTTTTTGGCTTAGTTTATCTGTTCCTTTGTTTTGTTTCTTTATATTTTACATATGAGATATAAAAGTGAAATCATCCAGCCCTTATCTTTCTCCTTTTGATTTATCTCACTTAGTCGCATTCCCTTGAGTTGTCACATTAGCACGAGTCTTTCGCCTGCGATACTTTAGTAGCATCCGAACTCACTGGAATTTCCTCAGTAGGGCCACTGAGGGTACAGTCATGGTTCCTTTCTCTTGCTGAGTCAATTCCACCTGTCTGGCCGTACAATGAGTTGATCCAGTTGCCAGTGGATGAATAATTACCTTTTTCTTGGTTGTTATGAATTCAGCTGCTGTGAACATTGACCAATGATTCTTCCTATCGACACGCTGTCATTCCCCTTGAACGCATATCTACGAGTGGCACTGATACCTCATATGGTAACTTTACGTCTGCCTTTTAAAGAAAATGCCAAAATGTTTGCCAACCGACTATTCCATTTGATAATCCGACCAGATCTGGTCAAACAAAAGACAGGACTCAGGCCTACTTTGCTCGTTTGTCACCTAGAAACTTGGTAATACCAGATTCCACCCTAAAAACAGCGACTCGACACTGATAAAGACTGACTGCTTCTGGTGCAGCTGCCGGTTGTCAGAGGGCTTCTAGATCAAGAAGAATAGCAACAGGTGCTGCTTCTGGAGGAAGGCAGAAGAATTAAAATTAAAATTCTCTAATTCTTAGATGTCTCTGCACTTTTTAGCTGAGCAATGAACCCTTGAGGAGTAGTTTAAGCGGCATTCATTTGGCAGTGCGTGGTCTCTAGCGGTCGCCCGCCTGTCCATCCATACAGCCATCCTGTCTGTTTTATTCACTCTTATCTGCCCATCTAGCTGTCTGCCTACCTATCACATTTTGGTCGTTGAGGACAGCATCATCTGCGGGCACCGGCAGTGACCAGAGGCCAGGCGAGAGGAAGGCAGGGTCAGCTGCCCTGCTGTTTTGACTCTCTGTCGCTACTCAGAGCTAGTCACAGTTCTGACTCACTGCAGGGTAAGCTCTTATACATGAAGATTTCATGATAAATCACATTGGCACGTTTTCCACCTGTCACATTGCCTTGATTACAAATACACCTCTCCCATATCTAGAAATGTGAAAATTTAATGCAACATATGACAGAAAGAAAAAAAAGATTAACCAAAGTTTGGGTTCAATTAGATGAAAAGGATTATTTAATATTTTTCCTATTAAAAATATTTATGACGGAGGCAATGTTGGTTCCTTTGTCCTATGTTTCTTAGGGTATCATAATCAAGTAACCTGTTGCAAAAACAATACCTTATCTGTATAGGTACTTTGCTTCCCATGTCTAATGAAGAGCTTCACCCAGGTGTATATCATTCACCCATGCAGGACTCACCTAGAAAAAGATGTATCATCTCTTCCACCCCAGAGAGCTCAAAACAGATAACTTGTGAGGACATAGATAGCCCTTCTCTCCCAAAGAGACAACATGTTCCCAAAGAGTGTCAAATATATGCATGTATGGAGAACATACCAGATAATTCAGACAAGATCCTGGAGAAGGTGATAGCTCAATGAAGGGTTTATAGGAAATACATATTCATTGGCTGCTATGGACGCCATATCACATAAGCCACCAGCATGAATGTGGAAGCACATGGTCTCCACCCTTCTAACTTGCTGAACAAGAGAGAGAAGGAAGGGGAAGGAAGGTGGGTTAAGCAGGTCTTAGGGTGGATAGAGAAGGCCCAGCTGGAGGCAGACACTGGGTATGTGCTTATCAGGTCAGCTGGAAGTTGCTGGGGGCAGGATAGGTATAAAGGAACAGCAGGACAACAGTTAAAAAGGGGAGGCGTCTGAATATCATCTTTGAGATTGTGAGGAAATAATTAGGGATTCACAAAAGTGGAGGGAAAGAGCAGAACTGTGCTCTTTCGAATTTACTGGGGTGAACTGAAATGAGGCAAAAGAACGGCACTGTGTGTGTGTGCGTGTGTGTGTGTGTGTGTACACATATGTGAGGGCATAAGCGTCTATGGCTGTGTTTGTCCCTCTACCCAGGCATACCTGTATACACACCTACCGCTAATACACTCACATGCATACATACCTATATGTGTGTTTTGATTATGAGCCTTCCTCACAGGGAAGATGAAATGACTCAATTACAATTTTAAAAAATGACATAAAGCAAAAAAAAAAAAAAAAAAAGAGGAAGCTGCCTGTAATAGTTCCGTTCAAACAGTGAGGTCATCCCCTAGCACAGGCCATTTTAGCTCGTGTTGACTCACCAACGCTTCCAGTGAAGTCCAGCGCCCAAGTCTTCCCTGCAAACTCCACTGAGCCACAGCTCCCACACTGCCTTCCACCCTCAGAGTTCTGTTCTCGCCACGCACACTCTGCTCCCTGCAGAACCTCATGTCCTGTCCATACATCTGCTCCATCTGCTTTGCTGCCTGCACCTCCCTGGGGTCACAGGGCCCGCTACCCTTCACTGGCAATCAACCCCCATCTGCTTTGCCTTCTTGTTCTCAAGCGCTGGCAAAATGCCCACTCTGAATCCACCCATCTTTGGCCCTCTCCACGCTCACTCCTAGTAACCAAACATGGCTGCAGACAAGGGACCCTCAGGTGACTAGTCCCAAACGCCAGCTCTTGGCTCCAAGGCTCTGTCTTCTCAAGCCTCCTCACAGCAGACGCCTGGCCCCTGAGGAAAATCAGCATCTCAACTTCCGGCCTCAGGCCCAGGCAGAGTGTGGTGCCCAGCACGGTCTTTCCATCCTGCTCCTGTGCTCAGCTCTGCGGCCAATCAACCAGCTCCCTCGGGACGCCCTCTCTCCCACTTTCTCCGAACCTTGTTCCCCTAAGTCTCTCCTCCTTCCTTCCCCTTTGCATAGATCACACTTGAGTTATGCTGCCATGAAAGGCAAAACAAACATCACAGTGATTTTCTTAATCCCATTCAGCACTCCCCTCACCTCTGTTATTTCTGCCTCCCTCTCCTCCAGACACAAGTTCTGAGTCCACTTCTCACCTTCACACCCTCTGGAATTCTTCCTTTCATGCCAGTTCATGCCCGGATCCCTCCCTCTGCCCACCACATCGCATTGTTCTTGCTCACCACACGTGTTCTTTTACATCTTGGAGGACCTGCTTGCTCTTACTCACTTTCTAGGCTCAGTGCTAGCACTAAACAGCCTCTTGATCTATCACTTCAAAACCTACCTTGTCTTCCTTCATTCTTGTATCTGTTCTCAAGTATTCTTTTCCTTCTACCACAATTACCTGGTTCATTGCAATCATTCACCTTCTGTGGACCTGGCCTATGGTGCCCCAGACCAAGCAGCGTTTTTCTCACAGCCACTCGCCCGCTTGAGCTGGCAGCCCAACTCTACCTAAGTCTTGGGATGTGTTTCTCTTCCATTTCCCTAAGTGGCTGATTCCCTACAGCCTTCAACCCCCAACTTGGGATGCTATCCTTTATCCCTCGTGCGAGATGATCTCTCCTTAATTCTTCTTAGTTCTAGAAGTGGACACCACCTGTACTAACACCCTCACACTTTTCCTCAACTGCTGACTCCAGGTGGATCTAAGCCCAGAGCCCTGAAATTTCAACAGAAAAGCTGTGTCCACATCTCACAGTTAATGTCCTCAAGTGACCTCCAACTCCTACCCCCTATCTGCTTCCTCCAAGGTCTCCCCTTATCAATGGCTTCCTTACTATCTTTAATTTCCAGTGGCTTTTGCACTACTCCCTATTTCTTCTAAGCCTCTAGCTATATTTAAGAATCCCCGTGCATAAACAAACACAAACGAAAAATAAGAACAAAGACACTCTGTCTTGCTGTTACACCTTTCTAGAATGCCATCTTCTCTTTCACTCCCATCCCAGGCAAAGTGTTGGAAATAATAACTTTTGGTCTCCTCTGGCTCTTTTTATACACCTTCTAGGGACTGTTGTGCCCCTTCCTTACACAGAACCACCCTGGAATCATCAGAACCTTCCTCCTCAGTCTTCTGGCGGGTTTCTTCTCCTCTGCTTGCCCTGTAGTGTGGGTGGTTCCTTCACAACCTTCCTCCACGTTCTCTTCCTCACTGGAGCGTTTCCTCCCTGCAAACCCAGAGATACACAGCACCATGACAACGTACCTCAGTTGTCTGCTCGCCTTATCTGGCCTGCAAGTCTTGGCCCCTGCTAGCTCTGGCTTACAGAGAAGACGGCCAGCGAACACTTGTTAAAGTTACCCGAGTGAAGGTCTGCTGTCTGCTGTCTGCTGTCTGCTGGTGTTGCAGCCAGCCGCCCCGACAGTTCCCCTCCTGTCCCTGCCCTTTTCCTCGACCCACATGTGTGCCCTTAGCCTATTTTTCAAACTTCTTCAAAGCACCAGGCTTCCTGACACTGCTTTCGCTGGCCTCTGCGTTCACCCTCCTTCATTGCGTGTGTGCTCTGCAGTGTTTTCACATCTGACTTTACAGGGAAGTTCCTGTTTGGCCACCTCTCTAGCTACTTCTCCATTTTCTTCCCAGTTGGGATTGTGCCAGAAACAAGGCCTCCCTGCTCCTCTTGAAGCAACCTGCTATTTCACTCTCTGGACCCGGAATCCCACTGGTCTCCGCACTAAACTTTTAGAACTCTGTCACATCAGGCCAGCCGGCCCATCCGACGATGCCCAGCTCACCCCGGGTGGCTGCCATCAACTCAGGACTACCCAAGCCCTGGATTTCCAGGCCAGTGCCACTTCCCTGTTGATTAGAATAGATCCAGAGAAGCATGCTGCATGGCTTCCTCTTTGGGCTGAAGTCAATTTCTAGCAGATGTCCCTCTAGCCTCCCACTCAGCCCCTCCCTCTGCCACCACCAACTCCCCTTGCTGCAAATGTGTCTGCTGTTTGATCCGTGTCTGGAAAACATCATCGCTTCCTCCATCTGGGTGGGTGGTCTGCTGCCTCGTCCAGCTCTACTTCCCTCCTTTAATCTTCCACCAGCCCCTCTCCTGCACAGTCCCATCGTCACAGCCACCTACTTCACTTCTGGTGCACTTGACTCAGGCTGGTCTAGTCGTCAGACCTGCAGCACTGGTCTTGAACAAAACATTCTCTAGACCTTGGTGTCCCGGGCCAGGCAAGACCCTGCTCTTCTACTCCTAGTGGTGGTGAGTAGGGGCTTGCCTTTCTCCATCAGAAATCTACACGCCCTCAGTTTAACTACAGCTGAATCCTGCCCTTGTGACGTGTGGACATAAGTACTAACTTTAGGCTCTGTCAAGTTGCTCTTACTATGGCGTATCAGCATCTCTGAGGGTTTTCACCCTCTCTGTCTTCCCATGTTTTTGCATTTTACATTTCACAGTATGAAGTCTTAATTATTTTTCTCTATTTAAAATATTTCAACTTGAACGCACTTCACTTTCAGCCTATCCCCCTAAATTACACACACCTTCCTATGGTGACAGCTGGGTGAAGCTGGTCTGCATTGTAGATTTTTGTTGTGTGAACAATGTATTCTCCCTTTCTGCAAAACAAAATTTATTATTATTGTTGTTGTTATTATTACTATTATTCAAGACTCTTTTGACTTATCTTTATGACATATTTCTAGTCCGGAATCCTATTTCACTAACAACCATGACATATAAAACCAAATTGTGGGCCCTCCCTGCGCAACAGGGTAGGACGCAGCACTGAAAGCTGGCCACAGCTGCTTCAGTCAAGTTCAATCCTTGGCCACCCTAGAGGTGACCCACAGGGCACGGCAGACCTCTCCTGTCTCCCCGCTGCTCCCCTCAGCAGTGTACTTCATCCATCTGCCTGTTCTGCTCCCCACTCTGTCTCTGGAGAATCCTCTCACCGCCCCTGTGCCTCTGGCCTGTACCCCAGTTCTGGATGCAGAAATAAGTAAGTCCTAAAAAAGCAAACAAATTGTTTTGAGAATAATGGTAGCAATAGCAATACTAGTAGTTCAAGCAGCAGCACTGTTCATTCAGCAAATACTGATTAAGGGTCTACAGTGTGCCAAGCAGCCTGTGAAACTCTCTCACCCACAGAGCCTGCTGTCTAGGAAGGGACACGAGTGTAATCAAGGACTCACACAAACAGAAATTTGCCCTTAGCGCTGCAGGAAAGCCAGCTGGCCACCCACCACCCGCACTCCCGCCGGGGCTCCTGAGTTAGCTGCTTGGTGAGAGATGCAGACACCACAGCCACTCCCAAGACAGCCAACTTCTACGTCCAATAAGCACGTAGGCGGCTGCCCCAGGGTGGGCCCTCGGTCCCTCCCAAGCTGGCCGGTCCGTCCTCTCACATGCTGTGTATCACCTGCCATTGTCAGCTCCTCTGCCTGTGGGAGACAGGGCTCCTCTTTCCCCTACCTCTCCAGGGTGGCAGGTGGGCTGAGCGGATCTGAGGAGAACCGTCCGGCGCGTGATGGCTGAAGAGAAGCAAACACACACACGTGTGCAAGATCAGCCTGACCGCCTCAAACACGTGTGCGACGGCCACTTCTTCTACGAGGCCTCCACGAATAGTTCCCTTCTCATCGGCCCTGCTTGCACGTGCTGAAAGCTTTACTCAGCTGGGGTTTGGACACTTGTTCTCAGGTGTGAGCTCTCGGGGGCAGCTCTCCCCTGGCGGTCCAGCAGCCGACTGCTCTGAGCACGGTTTCCACCCAGGCCAGCAGGAAGGAGCCCAGGTGTAGACAGCTCTGTCTGCAGCTGCTCCAGCCCAGGCTGCTCACAGACCTATGGCGAGTGATTCAGAGACATGAGAGGGCTAGCAGGATGCTCCTTAGGAGACATCAAAAGAGCTAGGATGTGAGGTCTGCTACTTCTTCACTTATTTGCCACCTCCTTTAAAGAGTCAGCGTAATGCTTCCTGCCATTACGGTGGGGTCCCAGCCCAATAAACCCACTGCAAGCTGAAAATGTAGGTGGGTCACGCAGCATGCTGTCCATGGACGGTCACCCTCCTGGGGCTACCCCTCCTGCCTCTGCCTCTGACCAGCACCATGAGACAGGACTGTACCACCGGGAAAAGATCAACATTCCAGGCACAAAAGATGGTTTCTGCTGGTTGTGGGTCACCTTTGCACCACTGTGAGTAGAACAATCCGGATCAGACCATGTTCTGTGGGACCTGCCAGATTGAGTCTACTAGGTGTGCGATGGGAGTTGGCTTGACGCTAACAGGTGGCTCAGTCTCTGCAAAGACAGATCCCGTCAGTTTCTCTGTGATGCTTCACATCGCCTACCCACCTGGAATAGTCAGGCTCACCAAAAAACAAGAGCAAAGACTAACAAGTCAGCAAGTTGAAAGTGAACAAAGGTGCTCATCACTGCCTCTCACTGTCAGGAAGGTGATTGTGACACGGCCCCACATGTCCTGGAGACATCATACAGCTGTTTGGAGAGAGAGAGAGCTCCATGTTGGTAATCAGGAGACGGTGGGAACCGTCACGGCTTTTGTTTTCCATCTTTGGATAACTTTCCTTACTTCCACTTGCTGGTGTGCTTATCTGTGACTGACTGTCGCAAGAGTCAGACTGCCAGGCTTGAGTCCATCTTATCATGTACTTGGGATCTGCCATCAAATGAGCCTTGGGTATTGCTAAGCTCCATTTTCCTATCAGATGTGAAACTAATTCAATCAGTGAGAGATTTGGGGGGTCTCTCCTAGGTCCCAGGCATAGGAGAGTAAAGAGAGACATCTTTCCTCCTCTTGTGGAGCAGCTTAAAACATATTGGAGCACATATGGAATATGGAAGAGCAACAAAATGGACCCTACGAAAGGGCAATGAAGAATGAGAAAGGTGAGATGAAATTTCAAAAAGATACACTAGAGAGGGCCCTCCCTGTTGGCGCGAAGGGTTAAAGTGCAGCCTATGAAGCTATCATAGCCACTGTAGCACAAGTTCGATCCCTGGCCAGGGAGTGACCCACAGGGCGCAGCAGACCTATCTCGCTGCTGCTCCCCTCAGCAGTGGACTTCGTGGATCTGCCTGTTCTGCTCCCCATTCTGTCTCTGGTGAAGCCTCTCACACACACTGCACACCCCCCCCGCCCACACCTCTGGCCTGTACCCCAGTTCTGTATAAATAAATCTAGAAAGAGAAGAAATGTGTGAAGATATAAAGACTGATTCTTTTTCAGATATTATGAAAGATGAACTTCTCAGAATCAGCACAATACATCAGCAGTGGATAATTTGTGCCCAGTTGTATTGACATAAGATTTTGAAAGTTGATGCAAATAACTTAAAAGCTGTCATGAAGAAAAGACAGATGCGCAAAGGAACAATAATCAGATCAACAACAGAATTATCAACAATATGGATAGCTAAAGGCACTGATCAAAGTACTCAAAGAAAACGTCACCTCGCTACACTATCTGTCAAGTATGAGGGTGAATGTATTTCCATATCATGGTGAAAATACCACTGGTATTTTTCAAGAGGTAAGAAGAAATCTTCCCTCTAAGGGATTCTCAAAAGAGGGGTTTCAAAAAGACGCTCTTCAGAAACAATAAACAGTGAACAAATACCTAAGTTCTTGGATGCGCTCAGAGGTGTGATCAAAGAAAATATGGATAAAACCAAGCCTACTTGACGGCATAAATCAGCAGTAGTAAGAATGATGAGTTACAGATCTGCAAAGATCTTATCTCCAAGTGACGTCCCATTCAAAGGTACCAGGGCTGGGACTTGAAAATATGTTTTTGACCACATGATTCAATCCACTACAATGGACCAAAAATTTTCTCCGAAGTCATCAACTAGCATCCTTACACACCCCAGGCTGAGAGAATTCGCCCTCAGCTTGGGACACACCCACCTTTTTTGGATATCAAGAGTTCTCTGGTTGTACCTAACTAGCAGCAGACTAAAGGATGGGGGTTGGGGGGGCAAGCACTAACTAAGTCAAAGGGTCTGCAACATAGGAAGACACGTAGCGTGTCAGTCGGATCTATATTGAAGAGACATAGGGGCTGCACTGAAAAGAAAGCATGCTATCAAGACATTTGCAGAGATAGACTGAATATGTACCAGAAAATACAATTACGAGCACAAAAGTATCCATGTACAAGCATTAGAGCAATATCGAATCTGGGAAACAAAAGACCATGAACTTGACATTAAATGAATCAAGGGCGACTGGGGAAAAGTGTGAAATGACTGAGCTGGAGGGGCGGGCGGGTGGGCACGCACTGCTGGTGGTGCCTACTTCATTTGCACTTGTAGTGCCTATGTCTAGTTTCCCTGCTCCTGAGCCTTGTCAGGCTCTAAGTAAAAAGCCTCTTTCCAGCCTCAGTGAATCCCTGGCAATAGCAGCTCTCTAGGGAAATAGCAGCACCCACCATGGAGCCTGGAAGGCTTCAAGATGACACAGTTGGATTTGTTTGGAGTTTGGGCCTGAGAGAGTTGCTCGTGGGGCTGCCCCAAGCTCAGCCTGCCTGTATTTGTACGTGGGGTGTTTCAGCCTCTCCAGGGCCCTGTCTTCGTCCTACCTGAGTCACTGCGGAGGAGACATAAATGGGATTTTTCTGTTAGTCACTGACTTTGTAGGGCTCCAGCTGGAAGGAAGAAAGGATGGCACTGAACGTGAAGGTCATCTGCTAACTCACTTGGAGACGCTGTTCTGGGAATCCAGTACATGCAATTCCAGAAGAGTCACAGCTGGTAAATGAGCACCGATTGAGTTCACCACAAACCCCCATCATGACACTTTACATGAAGCTCAAGGAAAAACTCCCCAATGTCCTCATTAACAACACATAGTGGCTTTTAAAATAGGACTGAAATATTTTATCTCCATTTTCTTAACTTTTTGACTTCTAATTCTCTACCCACATTTGTCATTCACACTAAACTTTCAACCAAGTTTTCCTTGGTGCTGACTGAGTTTGTAGGAAACAACATATTTTAATCCTCATCATTTACAGGCCGTGTTTATGTAAGGAATTATCTACTTAACTCAGAGCCCTTAGCAGGAGATGAAGAAAAAAAAGAGCCAATTATTCCATTTTTTAGGTTTAAAAAACTGAGGGACAAAGAGGTGCAAGTCTTGACTGGGCTACCCCATAACTGGTCCCCAGTGTGGCAGAAATTTCTGATCTTTACACTAATTAATATGAAGAAACAGCCTTGATTTGAATGTTTGAGTGAAAGCATTAAGGAAGATCATTCAAAAATGTTTAATAACCCAAATATATCTATATTGAAATGAATTATCACGTGAAAGCAGAGTCTCGGCTCTACCATGGAGAACATGATCTATGAAATTTACTTCCTTTCTTTGCAAATTTTACCTATGCGTGGAAGTTTCTATGATTATTTGATTTGACGTGATACTTCAGTGCCCTTGAGTTTAAGCTCAACACTGTGATGCACCGTTCTCTAACTGGAGCAGAAAAGACTTTCTTTTTCCAGCTCAGGTCCTTTGAAACGTTCCTTCACCTTTTTGGAGGGTTGGCCATCTGGGTGAGGGGAAGCTGAGCTTAAGCCTTTACCCTCCTTCACTGAGGAAATCTATAAACTGTATTTCCCAAGTGTCTGTGTATACATGAGCTCATGAGGAAAAAAAAGTGAGCGGAAACGTGTGGAACTGAGTTAACATCCATTTCATCCTCTGTGGAGACTGACCCCAGGGTTTGGTACTGCTTTTTGGGGGGCTGTGGGGAGGGAGGGTGTCCCTCCACACTTGTCTCCCCAGTGATTAAAGGCTGTCACCATGGAGGTTACCAATAAGCTGAAGATTTTTTTTAAAGATTTATTTATTTGTGCATACAGAGCTGGGGTACAGGCCAGAGGCTCAGGGACGGTGAGAGGCTTCACCAGAGACAGAGTGGGGAGCAGAACAGGCAGATGGA
>NW_004567104.1:74098144-74122838 GCF_000260355.1 Condylura cristata
TATTTATCCATACAGAACTGGGATACAGGCCAGAGGTGCAGGGGCGGTGAGAGGCTTCACCAGAGACAGAGTGGGGAGCAGAACAGGCAGATCAAATGAAGCACACTGCTGAGGGGAGCAGCGGGCGGGTCAGGAGAGGTCTGCTGCGCCCTGTGGGTCACCTCCGGGGTTGGGGATCAAACTCACACTGAAGCGACAGTGGCCAGCTCACAGTGCAGCGTCCTAATCTGTACTGCCACCAGGGAGTACATGAGGGCCCTGATTCTGACGTTTTACAAAGGCACGAAGCGCATGGGACTGAAGGTGGGGCGGTGGTCACTGCTGACTGAACTGCTCACCTGGAGGCTGAGCACCACGCCACGCGAGGATCGAAGGGAGGTGGCTTTCTCACTGCGCTCAGACAGGCCTCGGGACCCCGCCGGCTGGCCGGGGACGCTTGGTGGCCAAGTGTCAGTCCTGGGCACGGGCCCTCCTGAACTAGTGACACTGCTCACGCGGGGCCCGTGCAGGAACGCTTTCAGGCATGGCGGGTCTGGGGGAACGGTGTCGTGGGCAGCCTTGTGGGCTCTGATTTACGTCGCGATACTCTGTCAGAGCTCCAAAGAGGTCCTCCCGCGCCCACGTGGCCTCGTTTCAGAGGGAGTTGAGAGCCACTGAATTTATGTCCTTGTTCGAGCCTCTACAACCAATTAGTGTCAGAGGCAAGCCTTGATCATGCGACTGCTCGCTCCTTCCCCCAGGCCGGGTATTCCTCCTGCAGAGACATCTGCTCCGAAGCATTCGTGCCTAAAGAGTGACATGACATTTTTCAGCATCTATTACAAGCTAAAAACTGGAATCCATTGTCATCCTTCACGTTGTACCAGCAAGTCTTCATTTCCGACGCTGCTGTAACGCAAACCTCCTGTAACCCTGCGATGCCTCAGTCCCTGCTGACCCTCCATGCTGCTAAGCCCTCCTGGGACCTGTCACCTCCTGGTCTGCTCTCGGGGAAAGGGCAGCAGTGAGCTCCCACCCGGCCAGTTTCCGCTGCAGGCACACGCGAGCCCACACGCCTCACCTTCGCTGTGCCAGCCTTTCCTAGCCCCTTTGCTGTATCAGTGTCTCTACAACGGGCTGCAGGAAACACACGTGTGGTTTTACAAGCCCTCAGAGCACGGGGATGAGTCAATTCCTGCTACGTTTTGATACTCCCCATGAGGGTGAACATGACGTGAACTGCTGATAGATGATGACAGATGACACAGTGCTGGCACACCTGAGCAAGGGCAGTGCAGTGATGCATGTGCCAAAGAGCTGTGCCGAAGCGGACGTGTCTCCTACAGGGGCTGGCGTTGGACATCAACCGGCATTGGTTCATGAAAGTCCTGTATTTCAGACCCTGAGGAAAAGCCCTATTTTGATTGGCAATTGCTTGAAATGACCGACAGTTTCTTGAATGTTCTGAGCCATCTGCCGTCTTCCCACAGGTGTGCTGCTACCCAGAGTGACACCAGCCAGCCTCCGGCACAGCCTATTTGTTGAAAACTCTGCATAAGTTGGAAAAACAACAAAACAAAACAAAATGAACACATGCTTTCAGAGTCCTTGTTGAAAACTCTGGGTAAGTTGGAAAAACAACAAAACAGAACAAAATGAACACATGCTGTGAGAGTCCTACTTTGAAAAGATTCTGCTTCCACCCCAGTTTCTCTAGAATGACTCATACAGGCAGTCTATAGTTTCTCCATAAGGTTGTTCTTTTAGTTTTACTTCTTTTGAACATTCTTAATGACTTCCCTTTTGTTGGCTAGCCAGGAATCTTATGATCTTCATAATAAGAGGGAAAAAAAGTTGTGGAAAAGGCTCTGTGTGTCGCCTGGGAGCCCGGTGACGTCACCGGCATTGAACATGAGCTATGAGGTCACCACACTTCTTCCCCAATGACTCCGGGCCTGTTTCCTCAACCTGGAGGTAGGCCTCATTTTGACTAGAAGCTGCTTTTTCAACAAGATTCTGTGTTTCAGGCAGAAGTTTGAACAGACAAGAACGAAACTATAACTATACACAGAAAGACTGCAGTAAATTACTTCTTTTGGGACAACCCCATTCCAGGGGCCTGCCATGTAAGTGGGGGTGCCCAGATCTCCCCCCACCCCGGCACTTTCTCGTGTGCACTTTCTCTTTCAATTGCCTTTCTTCATCCTTATCTAAATCTTTGCTATGAAGAAAGAAATGTGGGGTCCTCACTTAACGTCATTTAACTGTGTGCTTAAACGTGATTTAAATGGTAAAGGCTCTGTTAGGTGCAGTTTAGCACAATAAAAGGAAGTGCTTCAGAAAGGATGAGGGAGAGGGGGATGATTTAAAACAGCAAATAGGATTTTAGCTGCTGCTAAGCAGTAACATCATGAAACAGCTGAGCAAGATTCTGGTGGAGCTGAGTTGCTAAGCAGAGAGGTGTTTTCCCCTTTAAACCAGCTCTGGGCTCCCTCCTTCCCTGCATCATCTAAAGCAGCTTCACTGATGCAGCTCCCAAAGCTGAGAAGATAGCCAGCTGCCGAGTCAGGCTCGGTGCCAAGGAATCCGATTGCTTCATTGACACTTGTTGCTATTTATGTGTGAAAACGACATAAATGTATCCTGCCATCCAGAATTTTAAACAAAAACAAATAACTTGCTTGAAAAAGCCTCCTTTTCTGCCTGGGATTCTCTTGGGAGCGAAGTGTTGCTTTTCTTAAGTGGGATGAATTTTGCACTTCATTAAATGCCTTGATCTTTTCATCACGTTAGCCTTTAATGCAATAACATAATCTTAGATCATCTAGATTAATGATTACAATAAAACTGTGGGTATAAATCTTCAGAAGGCTGTGAAAATGAACAGCTGCGTGCTGAAGTCTGATTTCTAAAATTTCAGAAAGATTTATCTCTATTGATGGTTATCCTGTCTTGTTTCCCCCCTCTTGGTCTAATTAAACCAAACTTAATCTTTTGCTATGGGTTTTCTCCTAGAGGTTTATCAATCTTCTAGTCAAGAGCGGAATAGGTCTTTGGGAGGTAATTTGCTTCATGGCCTGAGGAGCCACCTGAGTCCTTCGGGCATGACTTAAGTTCAATCTTGACCCTTTCATGGGAATCTTGACAGTAGAGCCAGGAGCACTGTTTCCACACCACCGACGCATGGGTCTGCTAGATTCTGCCGCATGGGTCTGGCTTCCTAAATTCAGCACAGAATGCCTACAACTATGCCAGCTGCTAGACATTGCTCCGTTCACCTTCCCGATACATTTTAATCCAGGCAGGAATCTGAATCCCCGGCCTGCACACACCACCAGCAGTGAGGGACTCAGCTCGTGGAACCACAGGTCTCTGTGTATATGCGTTGACCCAGGATTTCCATCCAAGCTCTTCTTGGGCCTTGGGTCTTTGGATCAAGACACCAGTTATGGTTTCTTATCAAGGCAAACAGAGAAAGAGCTGGAAAAAGAGGCAGATTTTTTTACTTTGTTGGAATAAAATTAAAATCTGGTTTAAACAGATTATTCTAGAATATTCTGTTTCCACAGGTCCAAGAATCAAAATGTACTGGTCGTTTTCTCCTCTCCTTTGAGTAAGGTTTTCCAGTGCTCATGTGGAAGAGCCCAGAAACAGCTTATGTTTTATAGACCTAGTGTCTTCATCCTCATGATACCAAACACGTCCAGATTCACGTGATCTGGTCCAAATAACTGTGTGAGTTTTTTTCATCATCTCTTTGGAGCCTCAGTCTGATACTAGTGATCATGATGTTGGGCTGATAGGGAAGGAGGTGAGAGGTGGGCTCAGTGTAGGCCCAGCCCATGCAGAGCAGGCAACCCATCAAGTCTATTTTTTTTATTAAAAAATGTTTTAAAATATATTCATTACATCATCTTTCATTTTTGTACAATGTGTGATTTCCCTGTGAAACTCCCACCAGTTCCCACAGTCTCTTGTGCTCTTCCCACTCCCCCCCGATCCTTCTCCCTCCCCACAGAATGTCTCTGATCTACAGTTGCCTGATGATTTAGACTTTTTACTTTATTATAGTTATTTTTTTGTTTTCCGATTCCTTATTTATTTTCTCCACATTCCTCTTATAAGTGAGACCATTCAATACTTTTTTCTTTTTCTTTCTGGCTTATTTCTGTGCATAATCCCTTATAGCTCCAACCACATGGCTGTGAAGGGCATGAGTTTATCCTTTATGATCGCTGAGTAATATTCCACTGTGTAAATATATCACATCTTAATCATGTATTTTAGGCATTTGGGTTACTAGCAGGAGAACCTGCCTTGCTCCTTGTCTAGTTACTCCCATTCAAGAGGAGGCAGGATTCTGGGGGCTCTGGCCCAGGTCAGAAGGTGGTGGGAGGTCAGGGGCCAGGAATGAGAGCCTTCCTCCTGGGGCTGTGCATGAGCTAGACATGTGCCCTGAAGAACAACTGTCATAAGTCCTTCTCCAAAAGCAGTGGATCAAGCCAAACTGCCAAATACTTGCTCTAGAGGAAATCACCCACGATCTATTATTCAGAACTTGGACAGTATAAAAAGAAACGAGACATTCCTTGGTTTCCAGAAAATCAAACACAGAGTCGCCACCCAGGCTCCAAGGAGACACTCCTCTTGGGGAGATTTGGCTCCTACAAAGTGGCTCCCCCGGTTTGGGGGTTGGCAGTGGGAATGCTCCTGATCACCTCTGCCCCATCTTTGGGGGCCCAAGAGGTTGCCGGTACTTATTAAATATTTTGAAATATCTGAGATAAGTTAGCAATATCGGAATGGCTCGGCTAGGTGGTGCGAGACAAGATAAAGAAAGAGAACATCATAAATGAGTGTGAGCGACAAGACAGGGCATGCTGCGGGCACAGAATCCGCAACCCCCCAGCTTGCCTGGCACTTTCCCACCTGGCTCGTCCACCCACTGTGCCTTTACACGCAGCCTGGGCTGGGGGGCAAAGACTCCCCGACGGGTGGCTGAGAGCGGAAGATGGCACCTCTCCCACCTCCGAGGAACCTCCCTCTGTCTGCTTCCTTGTCATTTCCCAGGGATTGAAGCCAGAAATGGCCCTCTGCCTCTGGGAAAGCTCTGCGTGCCACCCACAGGGAAGCGGCTTATCTTTTTGAGCATCGAGGAGAAAATTATAATTCTATGCAACAACCCCCAAACCCATGTGAGTGAAATACACCAGATAGACAAGGCTAATCATTTACTTAGCTTCAAAGAGAAAGCTGGATTCTCTCTTTTTGTCCTATCGTTTGAAAACTTTCCCTTAACAGGTCCTGTTTTACCTTCTGCAACTCCTACCGTGTGTTAGGCCTTCCACTGTGCTATTTATAAAGGGGAGTGTGGGACCCCTTCCCTGGTGCCGGTGCCGGTCCCACAGCCAGACGCGAGAACAGGAGAGAGGAGAGACTGCGGAGCGGAGGCCTGCACTCTCTCTTCGTACGGGGCCTCCTTGACCAGGTTCCTGGTTTGCCCCCAGCTGATGGGTGTCCCAGGGCAGGGGTACTGGAGATACAAGTGCAAGGGAGAGGCCTCTCCTCCCCCCACATAGACAGCACCCCACCTCCCACAAGTCCCCTTGCATCCCAGGTCCCCCTGCCTATAGGCCACACAGAAACCATCTTTAGTGTTTTGAGTTCTGTAGTTTTCTCTCCTTTAGTTGCTGTTTTAACCTTGTATTGCCGATTTGCTTATTCAGCATTACCAAGGCTTAGCAATTGCTTTAAAGCGCACAGGAATGGGTAAGCTGTGGTCAGAGGTCACCCCAGTCCCTGCCAGGACCTTGGGGTGCTCCTCCAACCCCCAACTTTCACACATCTAATAAGAGGCTGATCGCATTATGATGACCAGAAGGAAAGGAGATGAAGCTTATGAACAGGCAGACAGTGGGAAGAAATACCATGAGATCCTTCCAGGCGTGACACCCTCCCTCTCGGTCCTCCTCCCGGACTCCCATTGTTTCTCAGATATGTTCTTGGCTCTTATGAAGGGCCAGAACCTTTGTGAGTCAAGATTTGGCTTTTGCTGACTTTCCTCAACAGCACACCACAGAGACTCAGAAGCCAGCAAGTGTGTGTGTGTGTGTGTGTGTGTGTGTGTGTGTGCAAGGGGATAGTGTGTCCAAAGTAACCGAGGGCAAGAATCTATGGACATTTTGCCCTCATCATCATCATATGAGTACCATAAACAATATGTGCTTGACAGAGACTAATTGTTTCGACTAGTTCACTATCAGGTGTGTGGGTGGCTCTGAAAAGGAATTAGTTATGGATCAAATGCATTTTATGGTTCCCAGCCTGGAACAGTCCACTGTTCGTCAACCCTCAACTCCCCATGAGGGTGTATTGTGCACTAGGGATAGAAAAGGGGCACACGTCCCTTAGGAATGGCGGTGCATGCTCCTATAGGGAAACGGGGGGCGTTTGTGTAAGGGAGGGAGGGAGCTATGCGCCAGAGCGTCCTGTGCAGGTTGCTTTATGCTCTGTCATAGGGGACAAGATGGCCGGCGCGCACGCATTGTGTGGCGTGACTGCTGCCCCGGGCTCGGAGTCTTGGGCTTGTTCTTCGCTACCTCTGAGTGCTGGAGTTTTCTCATCTGCCCTTCATAGAATTGCTGGGGGGACTAAATATCCCAGCACACATAAAACACGCAGTCTGGGTATAGTAAACACTCAATAAACATCAGCTACTACTATGGTTAGGGCTGACCCCACGGCAGCAAGGCCTCCCAGGCCTCTATAAAGACTCCCGAGAGGGGGCCGCCAGAGCCCGAGGGGGCGCTGGCTTGAGTTTCTGTAACAGACTCCATGTAGTTGATATTTATACAGGAATCCAACATACTGAGCTCCCCTGATTAAAAAAGAGAGGGGGAGAGAGAGAAAGAAAAAGTAGAAGCATATGGTGGTCTGGGTCTTCAAGAAGAATGACTTTGATTATAGAAACAGGCTGTTGGAGAAATACGCCTTTTCAGCCCTGTCAGTCACAAACCTTTTCCAAATGTTGACATGACGCCTGATCTTAATCTACTCGAAAGGAGCCGCATAAACTGGAAAAGTACAACCGCAGCACGTAGCCCCCAAGTCACGTCAGCACCCCGATGGGTGAGAAGCGGAGACTCAGACTCCAAGATGAGGCTTTGCGGGGCGAGGCCACCTTCCCTCATCCCCGCAACACGTGGCCACTGCTGTGCGCTTCTACCGATGGACTAAAGGAAGCGCATGCGCTCAGGGCCCGGCTGAGGCCGTGTTAGTTGACTCTGTTACCCAGGGTCGGTTGCCTCAGGGTTCGCTGGTAGATTTGGGGGCATTTCGTCTACTTCCCCATTCAGAATAAAGGCCGGTTTCTACCCACTCCAACACTCAGGGGGAGTTGCTCAGTCAGAGAACAACCTTTGAAGTTAAGAGAAACCACTATCACGCCAGACGACCAAGTAAAACCAGAGAAGCGCCCTAATGCATTATGGGCACGATGCGGATGCTGGCCAAAGGTGATGCGAATTTTTGCTGTTGACGATGAGAAACAGATGTTGGGAAGACTCAGAAGCCTCGGAGTCCCGGTCCGAGTGGCCACATGGCCATCTGGGAAGTGAGTGGGCCTGGGGGGCGCCGGGGGCCTGCGCCGGGCAGGGCCGGCTCCTTTATTTTCTTTGGCATGGCTTATGGAAAAGTCAGAGAAAATGAATTTCGAATGATGGGTCAAGACTCAAGATTTGAAACACATTTCTTCCCTCCTGTAGGTCTCCTGCTTCCATGGAAACAATTTCGATAACTTCAGCTCCATTTTTAGTGGCAGGTAGGAGGTTCGGAGCTCCCCCCTTCCCCCCTAAAATAAAATGTTCATTTCTCTCATTTACCACGCCATGCATCCTTCCAAAGCCTGTAAAGCTGTGGAAAAAAGTTCAAATTGACTGTAAATGATTACACTAATTTCCTGTATTCTTTCCCTGTCTTTTCTCTTTTGCCTTTTAAAATTGCCCTTTTCGCCTGCAGCATATTTTGCATCAAACATTAAGGCAGCAGCTGTGGTAGAGACAGGGCTCAGGCAACGTTTTCCCTGGGTCTGTCATTTTTGTCTGCATTGTGAAGATATTTCAGATGCTCACACATGTTCGCATGCTAAAGAAAACGTGGAATTAGCCTGTGCTGTTTGGTAGCAAAATTTGAGAAATTAGACAGATGAATGCCCTCGCGAAGGCAGCTGCTTTCAAAGGCACGCAAGGCGCAGGCTGGTGGCAGAGCCAGAGGGAAGAATGCCGCTGTCCTGAGGGCAGAGCCAGCCACGCCCCTTGGTGAAGTGGGTTTTCAAGGGTGGCTTGAGAGGTGACAGCCATGGGCGTGGCATGTGGCAGAATAGCAAAGTCACAGCGAACAAAGCCGTCCCTGCCGGTGGGGGCCACGGACGGGCCCTGTCCTTAGGGAGGACAGGTGGGGGGCCCCAGGGGACGGCTGGCTCCGGCCTTGCTCCTGGGGCGGGACTCAGCCTTCTGAGACTCTCTCCCGAAGGCTGTCTCATGTCCCACCCCGGTGGACCAGGCCTGCCTGCTCCCCGCCTCCTCCCCCTCCCGCCCTTCTGCCCTCCTTCCCGCCCTTCTCTATCTGCCTCCCCTTCTCCTTCTTTCCCTCCTTTCTTCCTTCTTTTTTGGTGGCATTTTTAAAGGACAGGCTTATTAAAAAGAAAGGCATAGACATGGGTGGACAGTCTCGGGCCAAGAGTGGCTGACCAGGCCTTCCCACTCCTCTGAGTCCAACCTCATCCCGTTCCTGAATCGAGCAAGCCCTGTGACCACAAGAAGGCACAGAAGCAGCGCCAGCATAAGACCACCTGGGAGAAGGCTCCAAGCAGCTTCCCTCCAAAGACAGGGAGCCGGGAGGAGGCGAGGGTGGCCTGTCCCCTGCCCTCTGCCATCCCAAGGGGCGACTTGGAGGGAAGTTTCCTCCCAGAGCTGGGGGTGGAGGGCAGAGATGTGTCCTGGGAGAGGTTTGCTGGAAAGTGGCGGTCCACGTTTAATCCTGGGGGTGCTATGTAATTTAAACTTGCCCTGAGAGGTCTGCCTTCACCCTTGGCTTCTGGGAGGTCATTGCCAAACCCCTGGAATGTCAGGCCTGCTAGGAGTGCCTGTGCTTGCCTGAGGGCCTTGGCCCAGCCAGATAATAACAGTGTGATTTAGGGAGAAGACTTAGCCACACCAGCCTCCTTTTGGGGGGAGGCTTTGGGTCCCCAAGTAGCTGCCCCAGCTCTTGAGGGGCTGGAAACTGACTTCAGCCTTCAGGCCTGGGAGTGGACTGGACCCCCAGGCTGGGTGAGCTTTCACAGGAAGTGCTCATTTTGTCTTACATCCTTGTAGGCATAGTGGCACTGTCCAGATCCACAGGAAGAAAGACAATCAACAGCTCCGCACCTCTTTCCCTCCTGACTATCACACACTCCTCTCCTCTCTGCTTCTTGAATCGTAACTGGGAGCATAGAAATGTTGGGTGAGTCCCATGTATCTTCCTCGCGAATGACTGCCACTGAAATTGGTGTCAGAAGTGAAGAGGTTCCTGTGGACACGGACCTTATTAACTGGAAGTGGGGGTCACCTGGAGTCTTTCCTGAAACAAGGTGTAGCTGACGTCGCAAGGGAGCATTCTAGGCATGTCATGGTGGCCTGGCCGTCCCCACTTCTCGTGCTCTTATGCTCCCTTCTCAACCTCACCACACTCATTTTCCTTAAGTGACTCCTCTGCAAACTAGCAATGTCTTAGTAGCTTCAGCTGATAAAAGTTTGCAAAGCAATCTCATTAAAACGGACCTGCCCAGAAGAATTGAAACGGTCTAGTTCTTGAAGAATTTGAAAACCTCAGTTTCCTCCCTACAAATTTCCTTGACACAGTGCAGAGTCCCTGGGAACCATGAAAGGGAAAGGCAGACACGCAGTAGGCGCTCAGTAACCCTTAGTTCCCATCCGTGTTACTTTGCTGCGGTTGCTGTTGCAAAGTACCACACACTGGGTAGCTAAAGACAACAGAAACTCATTGTCTCAACGTTCTTGAGGCCAGATGTTGAAAACCCAAGTGTCAGGCTATGCTTTCTCTGACAACTTGCCTTTTCCTGGCTTCTGTTGGTTTATAGACAATCTTTGGCATTGCTTGGCTTGTAACTACATCAGCCAATCCTCCATCTTCACATGGAGTCGCCCCTGTGTATCTTTCTCTTTGCAGGGTGTTCTTTTTATTGAGGGCACCAGACCTCTCAGATGAGAGGCCAGCCGACCCCTGTATGAGGCCACAGAGGCTAATTGCAGTGGTGACAATGCTGTCTCCACACGAGGTCCCACCCCAAGGTCCTGGGAGCTAAGATGTAGAACCACTTTTTGTGAGGGCACTCCTTAACCATAACACCACCGATTTCTCCTTTCTGAAAGATGATGCCCGTCCGTGAGCTCCTCTTCATCTGTGAAATGGGTAGAGCTGTCCCATTTCTTCCAGTCTGAGAAGAGATGGGAGGGGATGGTGGGCGGGCAGATGGATGGATGGGTGTGTAGATGATGGATGGATGCGTGTCCACCACTCATTGTTGGACGTTGGACACACAGCAGAAGAATGATTGCTCCTGTCTTTGTGAGGAATGGTTCCAAGCAGGACATTTTCTAAGGCATTCACGTTCATTAAAATGCGAGATCTGCCATAGCCCTTCCCTCACCTGTCCTTTCTCGTCCTGCTGCCACCAGGTGCTGGGGGGGACAGGAGGAGCACAAACCAAGGACGCATTGTTTTCCCAGGAATGCTCATTCATCAGCTCCCTCGGAACAGCCAGCGCGCCCAGACAGTCTTTGCTACACCTTGCCTTTCTCTGTGTCTTGACTTCAGGCTGATCTGAGAGCCTTTTGTTCAAGCTCATAATTATTCAGTGACTCAGTAGCCCACAAGTTTTTCCCGTGGAGCCAGACAAGACCAGCGAGCTTGGAGGGCCACCTGTTGCAAGTCATTTCCTGTGTGGGCGGCAACTTCACAGGGCTCTACTCTGAGTTACGGTAAAAATGGCTTCAACTCCTGGCGTTCGGAATTGTTGAAATGAGATGGGATCTTGCTTGATTATATTCTGGCCAAACACATTTCATTATGGTTCTTTGCATATATATTAAAAGCCCTCCCCCCCACCCTTGAGAAACAAATGTTCTCAAGGGGCAGACAGCACGCCCTCGTGAGGTGACGCTGCTGTCACAGAGAAACACTGGTGTTGCATCCATCCCCTCAGCTCCTGAGCTGTGCAATAATTAAGGAGGTGAATTTGCTCCCATGGAAGCAAGGTTTTAGAGACTATTAATAGGTTTGGAGTCCTGCATTACTCCAAATTGGAGTTTTGCAAAGAATCTAAATGAATCAAGTAGTCTGTTCACACTACACTACACTTAAATTGGCCAATGGAGTGGAAAGAAAAAACAGCCCAGTTATTTATGTCATGTAGACAGAACACAGGTTGGCTGACGGGCTATTTCCATCCACAGCAAACCACCGTGGGCATTTTCATTCTGAGTTTAACAACCACATTTTCCCATGAAATAACTGCCCCTCATTTTTAACCACCTCGTCCCCTTCACCTATCTTTTTTTGATCTGTGGTAGATTGTTAAGTTCTTGGGTCATGATTACATTTTTAAGGAATTTCTTTAGGACTGTAAAAGGCAATGCATTCTCTCACTTTTGGAAACTTTCACATGAAGATCTATAGGGAGAAAAGAAACATCAGCCACAGATCCACAACCCAGGGCAATGAACTCCAAGCTTTACTTGACCAGTTCTAATTGCTGAACATTTGGATGACTTTAATGGGTGTTGAAGCTTAAATAATTCCCATGCGATTAGCAATGATATGACAGTACCATGCTATAGGATTACGTTTAACACCGATGGGTTTTTTAAATGTTGTTTAGTAATGTTTAATCATTTTTCAAACTTTCATTGCTTTGTCCTTCCATCAAGAGGGCCGTTTTAGCTAGAGAGGAAGATGGACTAATCATAAAAATAAATTGTGGTAACAGACGACATCACCACAGATTCAGGACAAGATGTAGAGTAGAGATGAGATTCTCGCCCCAACCACAACTGTTCAAGCTTTGAAACTAAAACAAACCATTCTAAACGCTATGTCCACTGAGCTCATTAAACCCACTCTTATGTTTTCAATGGGAATTCACCCTCAAGAGTGGCAAGGTTGAGCGCACTGAATGTAGCTGTGTACTATGTGATTTATTACACAGCGGGCCAGCCTGCACACGCAAGTCTCCCACGTAACTTGCTGCAAGTGTTTATGTCCAACTACTGCTTATACTGAAAATTTATGTTTTGTTCTTACGCTTCAATGTTACCGTGAAGGTCTGCATTCTATCTAGGAACCCTGTGGAAGCAACTGGTGATTTACAATGAGTACCTGTGTCACGTGAGCTGTTAAATATTTCGACCATCACCCTCTGCAAGCCCCAGGCCACTCTGTCTTTCGAGAAGCCTACTCCTGCATGAGCAAGAGAGATAGTCTGGAAAGGCACAGGCCAGTTCAAATGGCAGGAAGATCTGTATGTTGCAGAAAGAACAGAAATGAGAAACCTGGTGATTTGACTGAAGTATTAACTGTATGAACTTATGCTAGTTACTGAACCTCTCTGAGCCTTGATTTACTTGATCATCAAAGCAGGGCTAATAATGTGTTCCATGATGATGAATAAAGCGATCATATTTTCTCACAGTGGACTCTCAACCAAAAGAAGACAGGATTTCTTATCTACGTTTATAATTTAGTCAGAGCTACTAAAAATGCTGAGCACACCAGCTGCCTCACTTACTCCACCCACCCACGTCTCCCATGTTCCCGGGTCAAGTATCACGGCTGGTGCCCACACACGTTTTGTGTATTGGTGAAGGTGGTGAGCAGTGAAGGTGCAGGAAAACTTGAAGTTCCTGGGGAAGGTGCAGCTCTCAAGGGCAAACTAGTCCTTCTGTGTGCCAGAGCAACCTGTGGGTCTCATCTAGCGTGAGCCTTGGTATTATGTTTTTAAGATGTATTTATTTATGCATACAGACCTGGGGTACAGGCCAGAGATGCTGGGAGGTGAGAGGCTTCACCAGAGACAGAGTGGGGAGCAGAACAGGCAGATGGATGAAGTACACTGCTGAGGGGAGCAGCGGGAGACAGGAGAGGTCTGCCGCGCCAGGTGGGTCACCTCTGGGGGTGGGGATCGAACTCACACCAAAGCAGCAGCAGCCAGCTTTGCAGTGCTGCACTTTAACACGCTGCCTTGTGAGGGGGATCGTTCAAAAACCCAAGGGTCCACTTACTAAGGTCGCCAGAGCAGCACAGGGCGAGGCTCTGGGGATCCTGCCCCTACAGGCTGCTGGTCCAGTGGGGTGGACGGCCAGGGAGCACATGCCCCCTCAGGCCAGCGCAAGTTGCGAGACTGTTCTGTGCAAATCATGAGACTGTTATAAGAGTCATGCCAGGTGGTGTGACAGTAAAACAGGAAAGCAGCAGTAAGCAGGGCCTGGGCCCCTGCGCCTTCTCCCCTGCTTTCCTCCTTCCCCCAACAGGCAGACACACTGTTGGTGCAATGCTCAGGAAAATGATTGGGTAAAAGGAGTATGGGAATATAAAAAGCAGGATAAAGGGGGTACGTCCTTTTTACTGTTGTTTCTGCGTGTTTATATAAAATGATCCTTTCAACATTGACAGAGCTTTAAAGTATAGTATAAAAAATAGCACTTTGTACTTATTACAGTGCCTTTCATCTCAGTCTCCCTTGTAAGCCCCACAGACGTTACCTCACCCAGGTCAGATCACTCCTCAAAGGGAAGGAAGGAGAGGTCTTACCCCAGTGCAGAGATGGAGAAACTGAGGCCTGCAGAGGTGAGAATGGTGTTAGATTAGGGGTCAGGCTGCCCGAGTCTTGTCTCTGGCGTTGCCGCTCAGAGCTACGCGACTTTGCATGGCAGCCTTCAATTCTCTGGGGGTAAAAGTAGACGACTCCCAGTGTTCTATGCAGTTTCAATAATATAGGACAGTGTTGGGACACTGGGCAGGTGTCAGAGGACTCGTCCCGAGGATCTAGTTCAAGTCTGCACCATTAACATCACCTTCGTGCTAACATTCCTGCTGGAAGAATGCAGACGCATAAAGGCCCCGGGACGGCTGATTGGCTGAGGCAGAGAGGCTGCAGGTAGCTCGCTCGGCTTGTCCCAAAGTGAGGACTGTTGAGATGCTTGCTGGTGGCCCAGATTTTCAGGGCCCAGGCTCGGCTTCTTGCTATTTTCAGATTCCAGGCTGGAGGGCTGGTGAACCATTAGAGAAATCATTCCACAAATCTGGAGAAGCAGCACCACTCAGATGGATGGTCGTGAGCTTGGCTGCCCACCTGAATCACCAGGGAGCTCAGAAAAATGGGGCGCATAGGTCCCACTCTGGCTATTTTTATTTGAATGGTTTGGAGCATGCCCTGGGTGTTCAGAGATTAAAAAGACCCCCAGGCGATGACAATGGGCAGCCGAGGTCGAAAATCTCAGCTCTCTCCCAGCATGCTCTGTTCCGGTAGAGGCAAAATGTGTGAGCTCAACAAGGCCAGTCTCACGGATGTGAAAGCTGTACCCGAGTGACAGGCAGAGATGCCAGGCTGGACCCCGGTCTTCCAGCTCGAACCCACACTCTGCCCACTGCATTATGTCAGGGCCCATAACACCTGAGAGCAAGATTTTCTTGTAAATATGACATAACAAGGCTTTCACTGTATTAGTTCAAGATGAAAATAGCATTTAAAATATAAAATTTGGGAATTAAATGCAATATTTGGCTATTTAGAAATCAAAATTTTCTTTGTAGCTTTGATCACCACCAATGACAACATGAAGGAAGATAAGAGACAAATGAAAACATGGAAAAATGATAAAGGAGTCTATGAAGAATCTTTAGACATCAATAAAGATAGAAATGATCCAGTACAAAAATGTTCAAAACTTAGGACTAAGATATTGACACAAAAAGAAATGCAGATCACTGATAAAACATAAATGTATATTTGACTTCATAAAGTTTCCAAGTTAAAATGTTAGTGAACTGGTGATATCCAACCATCAAATTAGGAAGGATTAGGTGACTGATAACATCCATTCTGGGGAGGATGTGACTACGGATAGAAAGTAAGTCAATATATTCTTTTGGCAGGGCACCCAGCAATATATGCCAAAAGTCTTGAGTTTTTGTGTACTCTCTTGACTTAAACATATCATACTGATAGTACAGTAAAAGGTGTGTGGAAAGATATTTTTGCAACCTGGGATTGTTTGCCAGATCAAACATTTAGAAATAACCCACACACCCATCAACAAAGCATAGGTGAAACCAACTTTGTTAGATCCACGCAATAGAGTGAGGTACAACTACAAACACTGTCTTACAGGCTCACATGTATTGACACAGAAACATGTCCCATATTTATTGAGTTCATGTTTGCAAAGTTGCTAAACCCTGTATCACAAGTGCTCTTTGTTTACACAGAGAAACACATCTGCATGCATTGACAACTAGGTTTGCAGCTCAGCCTTGGTTTCGTGAAAGGTTAGTAACTGTCCTGATTATTTCGGGAGTGAGGGTTTTCCCAGGATGCAAGACTTTCCATTTTAAACCTGGGGCAACCGTGAGTCAACTGGGATGACAGATCACCCGGCCTACGTGCTAACTAGCTGTGTGACTTTGGACATTTTTTTTTTCATCATTTCAGTACATACTCCTTTCTTGACATTGTTTTGTCTCAAAATTTGTGCTCCCTTTTATATTAACAGTGCTTCTGTTTGAGTGACAAATTTATAGGCATTTTCAAATATGTTCCTTGTCATTACTTTCATAAAGTAAGTGATAACAATATTTGTATTAAAAATAACCCCATGGGTCCTCCCTGGAAGTGCAAGGGGTTGGGCGTAGCACTATGAAGCCATCTGTAGCCACTGCAGCACAAGTTCAAACCCTGTCCAGGGAGCTGATCCACATGGCGCAACAGAACTCTCCTGCCCCACCCGCTGCTCCTTTCTGTAGTAGATGAATTTCAGTTAATCTGCTTGCTCTGTCCCCCACTCTATCTCTGGTGGATCCTCTCACTCCAGAGGCCTCGGCCTGTACCCCAGCTCTGGTATGCATACATAAATAAATCTTAAAAAAAAAAAAAAAAAACAATCATGCGTCAATTGGGTTCTATTTTCAGAACCAAGGCAGCAGCAGATGATTGCAAAGAAGCATGTCCATAAAATACCCAGCACAGATATTTGCTACAGCTCATGAACTGAAATCTACAAAGGGTACTGGGGTCCATTTCCCCCCCTACCAAAACAGCATCTTAGACCAGAAGGTATAAACAAAGACATAAAAATGCACAAAAAGCAACAACCCCAATTTTGGATTCAGTGTACTTGAGATTTGAATCTAGAATGATTTGTTTTGTACCTCAAATATGTGGCAGTCTTTTCTGAACAATTTGCAAAGTAAGAACATCTTATTTGAAAATGCTCACCTTGAAGGTTTCACTGTTGATCATTTTCACTTTGCACTGATAAGACTCAAATAGTGATGGCATTACAAAAGCTTACCAAGAAGAATCCAACCCACAAACCAAGAAGTCAGGCTAGATGTGGGTCAAGCCAAAATGTGCTTGGTTTGGTGAAAGATGGTGAAGGGTGAGGAGAAGCCTCAAGCCCTGTGCTTGTTCCATGACCTGGAAGCTGGATAGAAGAAATGATATGCTTGTCAGAAGCGTCAGGGCTGTAATGTTGGCATGCATGAAATGGAAGCCTAATTCCGGTGCCTTTACCGCATTGAATGTCCTGACTTCCCCTAGAGTAAGTCTCCCTGCCAATTCCTCACCTGTCCCGCGGCAGCTGCAGAAGTTGGAGAAGTCTAAAAAGTCTAACAAGAGAAACCTCAAGGCTGTGTCCCACAGAGACCTGGCCGCCCTCCTGCCAGCCCATGTTCCTAAGCTGGTCGCCTGGATAAGTAAGTGACTTGTTCAAAATCTCCTAACTGCTCCAAGGTCCTTCCAAACTTCTTCGTCTTTGTGCTCTCTTCTCCAATTCAAGAAACAGCAGTGACAGTGTCGAAATCACTGACCGATCCACCTTTGAAACTCCTCACTTGCGTCTGTGTCTGGAAATTGCACCTAGATTCCAAAACATCCTTCATTGCTTTTGACACGGGAATTCTGATGCGCATTCATGGCTTGAGTCCCAGACAGGATTCCTAACAGGCGTTCACCAAGGTATTTCTGTTGCAGTTTTAGCAATTATTTTGTAGGAAGGATGACAAACTTAATACTATTAAGTAGTATATTTCTCCTTCTCTAACTGTAGTTCTCCAAATTTATATTAATTAAGCAAAAGAGGTTTGCAAAATTTCCCTCTCTATATTTTCAATCTCCTTGCTGGCAGGCTGCCCAAGAGAAGCAAAATCTGATTCCAGTCTGGGCTGCCGGAAATGCAACTATCCTTGGCTAATGTGTAGCTCTAGACTCTTCCTGTCTGAAATGCACTTTTCACCCAGAAAGATGAAAACTCAAATTGCATTCCCCAGTATGGGAGATGAAATGCACTGGATGTGTCATCTCTGGATGCTCTGGAAAAGTACGTCCTGATCCAAGTGGCAGCCCCTTACCCACTGTGATGGACTTGCTGTCCTTTGGGAATAGACTGGTGCGTAGCATGCTCACGTCCATAGTGGAAGCTTTGAACTGACTTTACTGTATCACCCATCTAATTTGCCAAAATATAGCTGTGTGTCAAGATTACAAAAATGAACCCATCCCCAGTCCCTTCCCAATTCAGCCCTTAAATATCCAAACCGACTGAACCCTGACCTCAGTCCTGGTCTTAGGTCTGCCACTAACCATGGATTCCGACCACTTTTGTAACCACCTATTGTTTCTGAGTGACTTGGTTTCCTTCTTTCGTTTCTCGTTGTATTCTTTTCTTATCTTTCCTCTTTCCTTTCTCTTATAGACAACTGTGTCCACCTGCTTAGGCAGCCAGACAGCCCATTGCACACTGGACATCTGAATGCCAGAAGAGTGTGCCTCATGGCTTGCAGGTGGAGATCCAAGTTAAAGCTGCCAACAACTTGGTTCCCGGTGAGATCTCACTGCCTGGCTTGCACATGGCTGCCTTCTCACTGGTTCCTCAGGTGGGCGAGAGAGCTCTCTGGTCTCTGTTCTCAACAGGACACTAGTCCTATTGGGTATGGGCCTCATGCTTATGACCTCACTTAACCCTGTTTACCTCCTGTCCCAAGTTACCAGTTCCACAGAAGTTATGGCTTCAATATATGACTCTTGGGGACAAGACTCATTTTTAAAAATCCATAGCAACAACGGATTAAATAAGTGAAAATGACCTGTTTGTTCTGGGGTATACCTTTGTAGATGGAAATGTTTCATACACAGCTTCATGTAGCAATTGTAAAGCCTTGCTAATATAAAGAGCCACCACAAAGTAAAGACTCCCCTTTCAGCTGTATCCTTTTCTGGTTCTGTGACCAGGAGTATCTGTTGTATGATTTTTGTAATATGTTCCTTTTTGTAAACAATAATTACATTTATCTCAAATAATTGTTATCAAGTGTATCTGGAAATTGCTCTTAAAGTGTTTGGTGAGGGACCTGGTACAGAGTAAGTGCTCACTTTTAGCTACCATCATCATCATCACCATCACCATTATCATCACCACCATCATTATCATCGCCATCATCCTCATCATCACCATCACCTCCACTATCACCATCGCCATCCTCATCATCACCATCATCAGCAGCAGCAGCAGCATCATTTCCACACCAGTTAACAGATGAGTAAAAGCATCACATGTAATGAGTTAGCTAAAAGCACAATTTTCAACATTTTCTTCCTGAAAGAAAACCTTAAAGGACCCTGTTGACTAGGTGCACAGACTCCCAACCATCAGCTCCCACCTCACGAAGACCCATGACCACTGAGCAAGAAGGACCTTTCAAAGTTGCTTTCCATCACCACGGAGACTCTACAGTCATCTGCAGGAGGCTTGCCACAGGACCAGCCCCAGAGGTGAATTTGAGGCAGACCAAAGCCACCTATATAACTACAGGAGAAAAAAAAAATGCCACAAATAAGTTTTAAGTAAGTTTTTCTCAAAACATTGGACATTTGTAATGTCCACAAACACTTTCTCCAAAGCTACTTCCAACACCCACTCATAATATTTTCATGACAAGCCTTTGAGAGAGAGAGAGAGAAAATACAGCCATAACTACATCACACTTGCTCAACCAAATCTGTGGTCTTTTTTCGGTTAGGGAGGGGTCAGCCAACGGGAGAGTTGGGTGGGATGGAGAGAGAAGGTTCTTTGTCTGAATGTTGTAATTGCTCAGGGGTTTTACCAAAGAACCAATTCCTTTCATTCATCTACCATGCATCACCTTGAGCTTTTATCCACTAGAGACATAGTAGATCAATGATGTAATGCTACAGTTATTTAAGGATAGTGATTCTTTTATTCTCACAATGCGTTTGCTGAAAATTAAAAGAAGCCTGCAGTCATTTATTTTAATCTCTCAAGATTGTTTATTGTTCCTACAAGTCAGGACGGCCCCATCTTTGGAAGGCATATTCAAGGGAAAAGTTGATAAAATGATCGCATTGTTAGATGGGTGGGGTTTTCACAAAATAGATTCATTGTTAATGGTCTTCTAAGGTAACACTTTATATTTTTACCTTGTGGTCTCTCTGAAGTTTAAGGATGGACGTTTGGTGCAAGTAATCACAATATTAACTTTAACAACTTTGCCATCATTGAAAGTTAGGAAACCCCTACACGCTGTAAACTTCAATAGCAAATTCTAGAAAATATTCACTTCCCTACAACTCCCTTCCCATGTGCTTCCACAAAGCTCCCTGACCTTTGTGTCATGCATAAATTGAGGAATAATATGTGTGCTTAATATGGTTTCTTTGGATATTACAATCTTCCCCCTCTCCCACTATAATTAATCACCTTCCCATGTGTGATGGAAACTGTAAAATGACTTTCCCCTGTGTTATAAAAGCATCCCTAGATTGTCAGCTTTTGGTTTTCAAACTCTTTGATCTACTTTGAATATGAAGGGTGTAAGATCCCTAAGCTGGGTGTGTGGCCTATGATGTGAGGAAACAAGTAAAGTTATTCTCTAATGTTTTATGTCCTGAGAGTTTTCATTTAAAGAAAAAATTAATACACAGACATTATCATATAGTTAATTCACCCAACTGTTACTTGTTTAAGAGGTACTGATGCCCCATATACCCACTGTTTTATTTCTTTTTAAAATAAGACTTGTCTAAGTTTTTTTCCTAGAAAAAGTGTTGTGTTTTGCCAGGGGAATAGTACCTTAAAATTCAGCATGTTCAGTCTATTTGCTGCAAATACAAACTTCCATATCTTTACTTCTATAAATAGTTTTCTGGAGAGCAAATTGGTAGGGTTAGGGAAGACCTTCCTTTCCCAATAGCTGATTCTCCTTGCTTAGGAAGTTTAGCAGGTCTCACTCAGTGAGTAGAAGCAACAATTGTTAAGCACCACGAAAATGGTAAGGTCTTCGAAGTTTGCTTCATTTGGATGAGCACCTTCCAGCTTCAAGTCTGGTCTAAGCCACTATAATGTTTACCGTTTTTAAAACAAAAAAATGCCCTCCAAGGCAAATATCCTCTGAGCCAAATAATTTTTTAATTCAGGTGTGATGAAACCTATCAGAGAAAATGATTAAATGAATTTTAGAAGTTCTAAATGAAGAGCAACTCGCTGTTATTGCAGATGTGAATAAATGATATAATTCCCCCATGCATGATCAACCTTTGAATGTATAGGAGAGAAACTAATTGAACCATGGCCCCAGCCCCAGAATCAACATATTTCTGAAGATGAATATTAGGTGGTATGTGGGAGAATATGCCTGAGGTATTAATAGTTATGAAAGTTTTGCTTGTTTTTCTACATTTGCTTTGTCAGAAGAAAGTCATATTCTGTCATATAAAATAACTACAGTAGGATGTTGGGTGGGAAACAGAGTCACATGAAGAGATTGTGCAGTGATGTCTTTTCCTTTCTTGTGTCTTGAACTTCTCCCCATTTTAAGTGTTTCTACACTCTGTGCAGACGAATTAGCAGTGACAAGGGGCTAATGAGGGTCTCTCAGTCCTGGGATGTTCTCCTGGGTCTCACACAAGTCTACAGCAAGTAGATGGTGTAAAAAAGTATCCCTAGATTTTCAGCTTTTGGTTTTCAAACATCCCTTGGCCTACACTGGATGGCCCTGGGAGGTCACTTGAGAAAACTTAATTACAGAGGTACATTAGGCCTCTTTGTACCCAGTATTGTTTTCAAAGTGTGTCAAGAGTACACATGGTATTATACAACTCTTAATCTGTTCAAGTTTGCTCTTGGACTCATGAAACATTCTAATGTCTTCAGAAATATTCTCTACCACTGCAGAAGGCTACTGACATATGAAGTCATTTTAGGTCCCTTCAGAGCTTGGTGACCTTTAGGTACACTCCCCAAAGATGAGAGAAGATACAGAAGTAAATAGGAAATGCTACTTGTAGATAGTCAATACATTCATTTCTTGTTTTTGGAATAATCAACTCTTGAGCTAAGAGTTGAGAAACTCTACTCAGATGCAGACATTTCTCTCAACAGTAAGAATGTGAATGATTTCCAAGTTATCCGCTCTATAGTCCTCACTAAGTAGAATAACGCAATAGTTGCTGTGGGCAAAGTCAAGTTTGTGATTTTCATATAACAAACTTCTGATTAAATATTCGATGGATTGTGTTATCAGTCATGACCTTCATCTGACCTGTTGCTCCAAACTAGTCAGGAAGAGAGAATGGAGTGGCCTTAGGGCAAAACAAACACTATCGCAAGGAACTCTGAACTAGAGTGTGATGAAACCTACTCACGATTTTAAACATTTTCTTGTCTCCTCTATGTCTTATTTTCTCATTCTGTTACAAAAAAAAAAAATGTAAAAAAATTATGATACCCAGTAGTAAAAAAGATGTTGAATTGGATAAAAATGTAAGTAAGATGGACCCACAAGAACAATCTACTTAATGAAATATAGAAACCTCAAATAGTTACACACTATTTGATTCCACTTGCATAACATTCTTAAGTGGATGAAATTACAGAGATGAAGAACAGACAGGGGACAAGATTGCTGAGTTCAGATTCAGGAGAGAAACAGGAGAAGTTCCTTGGTGGTGATAGAACTGTTCTGTATTTTGGTGGTGCTGTTAGAGACATAAACCTCTAAACAACATAAAGTTAACTAACACACATACACATAAGTATGAGCACATAAGAACACGGTGAAAACAAGGTCTGCAATCTACTTGATGGTATTGGACTGATCAATTACTGACCTTGTTATTGTTCTTTGATGTCATCACTGGGGAATCTGGGTGAAGGGTGTGCTTGGATGCCATATATAATATTTATTTTTTTTGTTATTTCAACAAAAAATACATTTAAAAATGTCATTTTACCTGTGACAAGATGCATTCTTAACCAATCCCTTGTTCCCTATGTGTAGAGTACAGTAAAAGTAGGAGTAGAGATGATTTTTGAAAAAGCAATGAAAGAACAGCATTCGTTACATGAAGTGGGATGAGTCACAACAAAACCATCAAACAGATTTCTTCTTATAACTTAACTTTGCATAAGCATGAATACAATGGTTCCTTGTTTAATACCACTTTGAACTTAAAAGCAAAGTTCTTCGGTTCAGGCTTTTGAAATCTAAGCCTTTTGTAAGTTGAGATGCCATGGAACATTTGTCCCATGGGCTGTTTCTTAAAAACAAAGCGATCTGTAGTAAAATAAGTTTAGAAATACTGAGATTACACATATTTTTTTTCCTGGATCTCTTTTCATAATAATCACTAAAAAACAAAACAAAACATATTTTTGAAAAAATAGACTCCAGATTTCTACTTCCCAGAATAGTAGAATAGGTGAAGTAGATGATAAGGACTGAGTCTCAGCTGCAGAGAAATAGAAAACTGGCCAAAACACACACTGTACACATATCAACATCATCATCTAATGGAAGGCACTGGATTGCTATAGTGTGGTAAAAAATTACGAGATCAAAAATCCAGGACAAGACAGAAACACAGAGTGATGGGTTCAGCATTTGAGGCCATTTTTACCTTAATGGTGAGTGGGATTCTGAAAGAGTTAGCTAAAAGCTTGAAAAGATACTTAGAACTTTTGCCAAACTCCCTAGGTGATGTGAGAGAAGGAGGTCTTCAGAGCGTGCCCAGAGTCAAGTCCTGATACATTCTCTTGCTGTATTTTAAACAAGTGAGTCCTACATCCTAGGAGTCAGAGTGGATGGCAACTCTGGATGGAACAGTTCTATAGGATCAGAAACATGCTGTGAAGTCATCTTGATCCTTCAAACTGATCCTAAAATTCTGGTGCTTCTAGCCACCTGCTGCAAACAGGAGATCATCTTTCTAGAAAGATAAGGTCACTAAATACATGTTATGATTTGTCATGTTTGTCAGGCAGTCACTCAAAAACATCAATGACTAGTCATTGAAAATTTCCCAAACTGGCAGAAAAAAGGCCAGAAATTCAGGAAGCAAAACAAATCCACAGGCAAGAGAATCAGAATATGGCTTAACACCAAAGACAATGAGGAAATCATAAAACTGACCAGAGGATGAAACACGTTCATACAAAGTAGGGAATTGGTTTGATAGCTGTTGCCACAAAAATAAAATAAAATACCTAATATAAAAATTCAAATAATAAAATTTTAAAATAAGAATATTTCCTAGACTAGAATAAGTAAAATATAAACTGACACATTTAAAATTAAAGAAATTTAAAATTAAAATTAGAAATTGATGAAATAAACATTAAGATAAAACAAAATATAGCAATAAAATAAAAATGCAATATAAAATTTAAAGGTAAGATAAAGCAACATAAAAAATAAAGTAAAAGCCAGAAGGTAATTAAAGAACATATTCCAAATGTTGAAAGCTAATTTTCCAACCTTGAATCCTATATTGGTTTAAACACATCATTTAAGCATGAGGGCAAAATAAAGACATTTCAGACAAAATGGAATTTACTAGTGTCACATTAATGGGAAAGTATATTACAGTCCTTCTTCAGGAAAGAAAATTCTCCAAGAAAGGGATTTGGAGATGCAGGAATCTGGAAGAGCAAGAAATGGCGATTGTGTATGTAATTTGAAAATAATCTTGTCTGTACAAACCTATAACAATAACACTTGAGCAGAACATGACATATGTATTCCGGTCAAATAAGGGAAAACAGCAGCGATGTGTGAGAAGGGAAGGAAAAGACAGCCCTGTGCTGGGGGATGAGGCAGAAAGAGCTTAATCTGGGTGGGTGAGAGACACAGCTGTGATGTCTACATGAGCTATGAAAGGATGTGGGGGCTGAACCCCCATACCATTAAGGGGTCAAAAGAAGACACATTTTCCCCCAGTGTGTGGAAATTTAAAGAATTCCACTTCGGGTGTTCTCTGCTTATTTGCATGTCCCCATATTCATTTTGTGATTTTTTTCCATTCTTGGGTCTTTGTTTTACTTTTTCTTTCTTTGATTCTTCTTCTTCTTCTTTTCTTTTTTTTTTTTTT
>NW_004567104.1:74123520-74228993 GCF_000260355.1 Condylura cristata
ACTGCTGAGGGGAGCAGCGGGCGGGTCAGGACAGGTCTGCCCGCCATGTGGGTCACCTTCCTGGCTGAGGATTGAGCTTGCACTGAAGTGGCTGTGGCTGGTTTCACAGTGCTGAGCTTTAACCTGTTGTGCCACAGGGAGGCTCCTCCTTCTTTGAGTTTGCCTTTCTCCCTCCTCCCTCATTAACATTCACTTAATAGCAGCCAGTGATTTTTATATGTATTTTGCTTTATTTGATCATCTGCTGCGGAAAGGTCCCCTATTTGTCTCGTCCTCTGATTTGCTTGCTCACGATCACGCCCTTCGAGTTCTCCATGTTGCAGGAAAGGAGCAGTGTTTTGTCTTTCCTGACGGCTGATTTAAATTCCTGGGTGTGAACCCAGTCTTCTCTCACTGTCACCTAGGTTTACCCATGCCCTTGCCAAATTTTGTAAATAGTGCCACAAACATATCGAATTTTGAGAAGAAGACACATTCGAAATGATTTGTAAACCTAAACTAATGAAGGAATAGAGAGAAATGCAAAAGAGAAAAAGTAGGGCAAGTTGGAAGCAAAGGATGGTAAATTTTGCCTCAAATATACTAGTGATTACAATAGTTGTGCTGTCCGTGACTGGCACTAATAATACTATTCAAGTCATTGGTAATACTCTGTGCTCAAGCACTCAACAAGAAGCAACTCACTGAATCCTCAGGGCATCTGTGTGTAGGGAGTATGATTTATTTACTCCCACTTAAAAATGAGAACATTTTGGCGCAGAGGGGTTGAGTAACTGGCCCAGGATCACCCAGCAGGTAGGGCGGAGCCGGGGTTTGAAGCTGTGTTTGACTCCAAGTCTTTGCTTCTGACTCGGCATTTTGCTTTCTGGTTCTGTCATCCTCATGGTAGCGCTGAGAAAGTTCCAAACTTACTGTCTGGCATGAAAGAAAAATATCTGAGACTTGAAGAATTTCCGTTGAATTAAATAATAAATTAAATAAAAAGTATTAAAATAAAAACCACATGGACAGCAGTTCAGTTGCCATTTATATTAAGAGTCTAAGGAATTTCATTCTTGAATACAGCCACCAGAAATCCACCCCACAGACAAAGGAAGAACCGGAGAAGTCACCCAGACGTCAGGGAAGCTCTGGTGGAGGAGAGGTGGGATGAAAGCGTCCTTCGTGAGAGCACATTAATTGACGAGATAACAGCCGATACTCATTAAAGGCTACTGGTAAATAAGATGTTCTTTCTATTTCTGTTTTATTATATCTATAATAAAAGGACTATTGTATTCAGTGATGGGGAACGACACAGCCTGTTCTAGAATCATCACAAACACATGCAAACCGTCTTTCCCTCCTTGACAAACAACTGTCACAAGAAAGCAAGCGAAAGATGCAAGAAGTAATACAGTCTTGGAACAAAGACACTGAAATGGTAGCAGTGTGAGCTTTGGGTGTGTAGGTTTTTGTTTTTGTTGCCTTCTGCATTTCCTGCTTCTCTCTGGGGTGTGCACTGGCTTCAACCATGCACGTGGAAAAGGATCCATTAGCCAAGGGAAGCCGCGTTCCTGATGGGGCCTCGTTATGTGTCTTCCAGTGAAACGTCAGAAATGAATGCCGAGTGGTCAGACTAACTCATCACGCCCTCTGTCTTGGAATGGAGAGGACTGAATGAAGACGTCACGATGCCCAGCAGGGCTGGAAGCCAGCGGTTCCCAGGAAAGACAGACAGGGCCCTGGGCTGGCCCCTGCATGGCATCAGGAGAGCGGAAGAGGATGTGGTGGGAGTTGGCGGGTAAGCTCCCTGGGGAGGACGGCCCTCTCTTTGCAACGGTTTTGCACAGTCATCAATTCCTCTGTCTTGGAGCATCTATTTGGCAAGTGGTCTAAGGAGTACAGTAAGTGTCACACAGAAGCACTAGTCTGGGGTCTAGAGCTTTACATTAATTTGAAGAAGAGAATCCGTTTTTGTCCCAGAGATCAAGTAATTATGAAAAAGGAGACTCTCTTTCTCTCTCCTGCCCACTTCAGTTTCCTCGTCTCCTGCACACCAATACCGCTTAGATGTCTAACTCTCTTGAGGATCAAAAAGCCCTCTGCCTGGCTCCCTGTCCTTACAAAGGGAGTTTTCCCAGGGGGAGAAGAGGGACAATCATCTCTCTTTGCTGCAAGGTTCTGTCCTGGGCATGAAGCACCTCAGAGCTGTGGTTGGGATTGTTATGAACTCAGTTAGAGGCATCTTTGTTTTTCTAACTTCTAACCCAACTGTAGCACTTTCTTGAATAATGCATATAGCCAGCAAATGGCGTAGTATGGAAGTTACAGACGTCTTTAAAGTGCACTGGTTGTTACAAGTATATTAAAGTAGCACGCTGCTTAGTCCTGCCCTGAATTTAGTCATTTAGCTTAGTCACAGGTCTCGAGCTGATAAGAGAAGCATCATCACTGGAACGGCCGATAAAGCTTTTTAGAAACTATTTTGGTATTATTAGGATTCTCCAGGAGAACAGAACCAATAGGATAATTGGACGCATATTACATATGAAATATAAAAGGACCTCTTGACCCAAGTCTTGTATGCATAAATAAATCTTTAAAAAATGGAAGTAAAAGGAGATTTGGGCCCTCCCTGGTGGTGCAGCTGGTTAAAGCGCAGCACTGTGAAGGTCTCCACTACCATTGCAGCACAAGTTCGTTCCCGGGCGAGGCAATGACCCCCAGGGCGCAGCAGACCTCTCCTGACCCAGCCACTGCTCCCCTCAGCCAGTGTATTTCAATCAATCTGTCTGTTCTGCTCCCTGCTCCATCTCTGATGAAGGGTCTCACCACCCTCCCCACCACTGCACCTCTGGCCTGTACCCCAGTTCTTGTGTGCATAAATAAATAAATCTTTTTGAAAAATAAAAGGAGATTTATGAGAAGGAATCAGTTCCTGCCGTGATGGAGGCTGACCGGTTCTGAGATCTTCTCCAGAAGTGCCCAGTCTGAAGGCAGCAAGAGCCCAGGGTCCAGGATGGAAAGCAGCTGGGCAAGAGGAGCTTCCTCTTCTTTGGGAACAATCTCTGCCTTCTGTTCTCTGACGGCCTTCGAAAGAGTGGCTGGGGCCTGCCACATTAGGGAGGGCGGTCTGTTTTACTCATTCAGTCTATACAAGTGTTAAATTTCCGTACATGCCCTCACTGGCACACTCAGCATCATCGCTGACCAAATACCCGGCACCGCAGGGCCGGCTAATGACACTTAGACTGAGCCAGCACCAGCCCAGCCCCTGTCGACCCCACGTCAACCAGTGCAACACACACCAAGGTCGTGCTAGCCAAGGCCAAAGCCGCCACAGCGCTCCAGCACGAAGAAAGAGCCCGAAGTCCCGCCTCCAGCAAAGCAGGAAAAGCCCTTCATTGCTGGTGACACTAAGAGGCTCCCTAAGGGATCCCCCATATTGCAGACATCCTCTCCCCCCTCCGCTGAGGGGAGCAGCCCACTGTCGTCCGGGGAGTCGGGGCAGGTTCCGTTAGCACAGCGGCTCCTTTCACTGAGGCCCCAGGGTGGACAAACGGCAGCCTTCCCTTCGTGCTCAGTGGAATCGCTGTTGAGTCTCCGGCCGGAGGCCTTGGCCCTTTGGGAAAAAGACCACCAGGCCAGCGGGGCCCAAGGTCATGTGAACAGGAAGCAAAGGTTTGCTAGTGGGTCACAGGGTAGCAGTGAGCAGTGTCACTCCCATCCCCGCCCTTCCATCCCTAGAGCGTCATCCTGGCTCAGGGAAAACTCAGCCGCACGCTGAAGCTGGCAGAGAACACGGGCTTCTGGACAGCCCTGCCCGCCCTGCAAGGCGATGCCTCCTGGCTGGCACGCTCGCGGAGCCTCAAAGGCCACTCCATCACCCCAAGTCAGTTGTTTCAGATGGGTGGGGCCAGAGTAAGAATTCCATGAGCTGAGGTTCTTTGCAACACTTCACGTGCTATAAAGCAAGTTCCTTGAGCAGAAGCTGGGGGACTACAATGACCATGGATGAGAGGCTGAGGGCCATGGGTGGAGGTTTGGCTAAAACTACAGTTTGGAAAGACAAATCCAGGGCTACAGGGTCTATTCCAGAAAAACAAGACACTGTCCTTCCACGATGGGCGGTGTCCAGTGGAACCAACCTGTCAGCAGGTGGTAACGGTCACCCTGGGAATGCCGCCATTTTAGGGGTTCAGTGTTGTGTGCTGCTGCTGACAGGTTAGGCACTTAGCAGTGGTTACAGTGGGGGGGCCTTGTGAATGGAGTCCATGTTGCTGCATCCACGCGCGACCTCCATTCCTGACACTGTGACCACTTGGGATCCACTGGGTGGACCTACTGGGTGATGGCAAAGTGCTAGGGGAACCCATGTCCATAGAATGGGGTATCCTTGCTCCTTGGTTATAAATCCTCTCCTGCTGAGGTCACTCTTTGATGAGCATGCTCATGGAATACAGATATCTTCGTGATTTTTTTTCCCCTGCAGGATGCCCTACTCAGATTTCTTTTCCCATATTTTCTTGCCACCAACTTTTCAATAACATTCCTTCCAAGTCCCTGCCCATCGCGCCAAAGCATTGACTAAGCCCATGAATCATGGCATAATTGCCCAGCAGGCACCAACCAGATTCACTGCTTGAAAGTCTGTCCACTGAGTAAATTTCCCTTCACTACTGTCCAAGGTTGACCAGAGACACTGACTGCTACTGCCCACTCGTGCATGGTGCTGTATGCCCTGCAGAGCAGCTGTAGGCCAAGCCAATGACCAACTGTCAACTGAATACGGGGAACTCCCCCGGAGGTCACAGTTGCAGGATGGGAGAGAGAACCATGGGCACTTGGACCATTTCTTCATGCAACTCTCTTGTGCGTTAGGGCCAATCTTGTCTACATCACTTCCATTTGGTTCTGGAATATTGCTGTGCACATCCGACTTTAGGACTTGGTGTGTCCGATAACAGCTAGTTCACATGGGCAGCTCAGGCCACAAGGTAACCCAGCGGCACACATTTAGTCTCAGGATGGCCAGGTAGCAGCTTCAGAGCTGTTTCTCAAAAGGAAGGTGGTGACCTCCAGAGGATGGCAAGACTTGGCTCCCAAATCCTAGGCCTGTGCTGTGATTTACCAACAGAGAAATGCCAGAAACACCACCAGCAGCCCTGTTACCCCAATACTTCCAGCACCATGGACTGTGCTGAATCATGTGGCCCACGTGACAGCACATGCGTGACAGCCTGGACTCACACAGTCTCCTTTTGTTGTGGGGCCCACTCGACACAAACAGCTTTGGGGTCCCTTGGTAGAGAGTCTGGAGTGACATACCCAAGTGAGGAGCAACACCCATAGAGCCAGCAGGCCTGGTGTTCCCTTTCTGGTTGTAGGAGGGGCCGGATGCAAGAGCATGTCCTGTACTTCGGAAGGGCTCCCTAATGTGCCTACAACATCAATCTTCTAGAAATTTCAGTGTAGGCAAAGGCTCCCGAATTTTTGTTGGATTTATTTACCACCCTCTGCCTGACAAATGTCTTACCCTTAACTGGAGAATAGTTGCTACTTCTCTCTACACAATGAGAGAATGGGCCTGTGCAATAACATGTGAAGGAAAAAGAATTTAAGACTCCTGCAAACTAAATTATGAAATGTGGCTGCATTATTGGTTATTGGCTGGCTACTGAGGTAGGCAGTGAAGATACATTGCTTTCACTGCTGGGGGGAAATAAAAACTCTTTTGGGTCATCTTTACTAACTGGTTGTATGGGGGAAAATTTTCACCAGGTCAAGAGCTACCTGGACCAGGAGATGTGTTTATTTGTTGAAGAAGTGAAATCACATCTGGTATTTGGATTTTGCAATTGGACCCCACCCGGGTAAGCTCACTTAGTCTACTGTCACTCTTGAAGATCCCTCTGACGTCTTCAGAGGTTAGGGGTGGTGGGGAGCCCTGTTAAGCCCTTGATGGTGTCTCTAGTTGTGTTTCCTCCAGGAGCCCACTATTGGTTCACCTGAGAGCCAAGGCGCCCTCTGGCTTTCCATGCGTGTGCCACTACAGAGCTAAAGAGCTTCTACCCTAAAAGGAGCAGAGAGAAGTAAGACTTTCACATCTCAGGGATTCCTCCTAGGATTTAGTGAACTGGGCTAAGATAAAATGCATCTGTACCTTCACTAACCTCCAACTCAAATGTAGTATTTTCTTTGATCACGACAATAGACAGCACATAGCAGTCCCAAAGTTTGATGACTCTCACTCACAGAAATAGCAGTCATCTTCAAGTCACATAAATATCAAATCTTGTGTGTGCTCATCAAAGCAACATGAAATTACAGTCACTCATCCCTGCAACAACTCTTGTTATTTAATGAGTTAATAAAGACTCGTAACTTTCTGTTTACAGTCTTTTTAAAGCCATTTTGCTAACTATAATTCAACACAATTGCATTTCACAGACTAAAGTCTTGGTAAAATACTGGGTGTATCGTGTCCCTGATCACCGCCATAGCTTATGTTGGTGTGAAGCAGCATTTTCCCTATTTTCTACCTGGTTAGAGAATCTCTAATCATCTCCCATGACCCTAACAAAGATACCTTTTCACCTGGTCTCCACAAACGATTTGCAGACTCGAAGAAGGACAAAGGAGAAGGCTGGTTTCTAAAGAACAAGATTGGAGGTGGTGATGTTACAAGCAGAGGAAGTGAAAAAGGTAAGGGGATGTGTTGTGCTTGGGGGAACCACAGGGACATCCATGGGGCTGGAACAAAAGTTGTCTTGGTGGGAACACAGGAGAAGGTGCTTCTAGAAAGGTAGCACGCCATGGAGACTGGACTTGGGATTTCTCAACAGGAAATTGAAAGCCATCAGTAATTTGTGAGCTGGGGAAGAGAGTGATGAGCTGCAAGCACATGGAAGATGACTCAGGAGATGATGCACTGGAGGGAGATCAAGGCCCTGTGGCCCCTCTGAATTTAGAGGGGAAAAAGAGCAAGACTCAAAGGTGTCTTCCAGATTTCTTGCTTAGATGAGAGGTTTGTTGAAATCGTCAATAGGGGGAGGGCTGAGTGAGTGGAGGAAAGTGGAGGTCTGGAGCTCAAGAGAGATACTGAGTCTGGGAAAACAGACGATGAGTCACTGCGCGGAGTGGTAGTTAAAGCTCTGGGAATGAACAAGCCTCCCTAGGAGAGCGTCTAGACTTGAGATGGAAGGACTTTGAGGACGAAACCCCAGGGAGTGCTAACATGGACGACGAGAGCCAAGAGAGATGAGTCAGTGAGAGAAACTCAAGGGGAGGAGTTGGAGGATCCTTTGGAGAATCAAGCAGTGCCATATGAGGCAAGCTCAGGACAGGGGTGGGAGGGGAATTTCAGTAAGAATTACCAAAGCAACTGCAGAGGCCCGGTCAGGGGTGACTTTCCTGGAGGTGAGGTGACATGTCCCCAGGGAAGCACATCTGGGGCTCTCATAGAATTCTGTGGGGCTCTCACAGAATTCCGGAAGCTGTGAGGCTTGAGTAGCACACATCTATTTCTCTCCCTTCTGGAAGCTGGATGTCCAAGATCAAGGTGTTGGTGAGTCTGGTTTCTCCTGCGGCCTTGTTCCCTGCCGGAAAGTAGATGGCTGCCTTCTGTGTCTCCCAGAGGCCTTTCTCTGCACCTTCCAGGGGACACCAGCCCCCTGGCACGGACCCCATCCTGAGGCTTTCATTGACACCCCTTCACCCCTTGCCTTCCTAAGGGCCTCCTCCCTAATAGAAGCATGTGAAGCCTAAGATTTCAAGATGGATTTTGGGGGAGACATAACACAGCCCAGAATAAGACATGGGATTGGGTTGGATCTTTCCAGTACTTCCGAGTGAGGGAGTGAATCTGTTTGTCTGAAAGGATATTTAGTGTTCAGTTTGTACTGCTTTGGAGGGTCTTGGATGAGGAGAAATGTCACTGGTTTTCAGCAGTTTGCAGAGCAGTGGGAAGAGGGGATCCGTGCCTCTTCCCCCCAAGGGCTGGTGATGTGAAGAGCAAGGGACCCTGCTGCATGGAGGTGTATTCCTTGGCTGGTTTCAGTAGTCCCAACAGCTGCTCCTTGGCGCTGTGGGACAATCAGGGCTACAGAGGGGAGGGGTCCCGTGCGCCCAAGATGTAGTTTTTTTTTTTTTTAAAGATTTATTTATTTATTCATACAGAACTGGGGTACAGGCCAGAGATGCGGAGGGTGAGAGGCTTCACCAGAGACAGAGTGGGGAGCAGAACAGGCAGATGGACGAAGTCCACTGCTGAGGGGAGCAGCGGGCGGGTCAGGAGAGGTCTGCCACACCATGTGGTCACCTCCGGGGTAGGCGGGGATCAAACTCATGCGGAAGGAACTTCTGATTCTTAGTACAGTGCTTTAACCCACTGCGCCACCATGGAGGGCCCCCAAGATGTAGTTTTACAAATCTACTTGGTGACGTACAGGCCAACCTGCGGCCTTAGCGTGGTGTCACTGAGCCCTCGGTCACCTGATGCCATGTTTTTCAGCACATCATTCCTGGCTGCTACCTCTGTGACTTGGCTGCAGGAGTTGGTGCTGGACAGCCGAGAAGCTCATTTTGTACCGTGACTGGATATCCAGAGTACGGGGAATGGGGGTTCTCTTCCCAGGTGGGCCTTCTCTGGAAGCCCAAGCTTTGGCCCTGCATTATGGGAACCACCATGGTCACCTGGGGTCATTCCTGCCACCCACCAGCCAGGGTTCCCTTTGAAATGTAAATTAGGCTGAAAGGTAGTTAGATGGATGCCCTCCCCTGTTTAAACTGCCCCCCCACACCCGCTTGGCCCCCCAACAGACCCCCAGGGCCATTCGAATAAAACCAGGCTCAAGGCTACAACCTCTTCTTGCCAAGGACTGTCCCTCCTTGTAGGAGGCTTTCCCCAGGTCCCTGTCACTGCTGAGGGCCCCAGGCCCCAAAGCGAGCACCACGGGCAGTGGACACTCAATAAAGAGCTGGGAAGTAAGCTAAGGGAGGGACAGTGAAGACCTCCCTTGAGACTTGGGGACAGTTTGAGGCCTGCCAGTGTGTGAATCCCTCACCTTCTCCATACTCAGCAAGTGAAAACTCTTCAGTCCAATTTCGAGCCAGCCTGGCCCCAATGTACCTACATCCCCATGCCCGCAGCCTACCACAGGACTCACCAAGGAGGCCACTTATCGGAAGGTCAACCGCCACGGAGTAAATGGTGGGCATCCGTGATGCACTTGTTTGGCCAAACGGCCTCCCCTCATCTCCTTCGTCCGCCATTAGCCGGTCACAGTAATGGCCTGTGGTGCGGGCGCAATCTCAAAACTCCGCGCGAGCACACTTCCCTGGGCAAACCTCACCTGCCCAGGGGATGTGGGCTGTTGTTGTCCTCAGAGAGGGGCACCAGCCAACAGTGGGTTGGTCACATGATTTCTGCTAGAACGTAAATGCAACTAAAATCAAAGCAAGTGTGTGCAGAAGGAGAGTTTGGGGAAGAAAAATAAGCCAGAAGCTCTTCAAAATGCTCTGTGTCAACTTCAGAGTGGGGTGGGGGGGGGGTTTGTTTAAATTCATTGATGATGTAGTCGCCTTAGAACACTGGTGGTGCTTTTCTATCAAGTAACGTCAGAAGAAGCCACTCGCCTTCAAGACTGCTGGTTTTCTGTCCACACCAGTTTTCTCTCTTTTTTTAAACTTTATTTTGTTCTTAAAAAAAAAAATTTTTTTTATGAGAATCCTCCCTAGGGAAAAAGTAGAAACAGCTTTTCCTGGAAGAGTTCATGTTGGCCTCATTTACCTTTTGCATAACAAAAGCCCAGACCATAATTCTGAATGGCTGTTTTGTGTAACTGAACCAGGTGTCCTGCTTGGAGAGACTGAACATTAGAAATCAGAAAAATGCCAATTTGCTCTGTTTCAAAACACTTCGTTTTAATCGCTGCCAAAGCCTTGGGGCAAAATGCTATAATCTATTTTCAGTTCCAACTTTTCAGTTGGCTTGGCCTTTTTTTTTTAAATTTATTAACATGCCTAAATGACAGTATCACTTATTAACCTTATTGATCCTGGAAGAATTTTATTAACTACAGAACATATTCATTATCTGCAATTGGTACCAGTGTCTTCTTGGCAAGAAAACATCAAAGTCCTAAAAGATGAAAATAGATTTATAAATAAGCAGAAAACATGCTGACTCAAATACCTCAATGATGTATCTGTTTATAGATTAAATGATTAGATCACAGTAAGTCAAAATAGGAAAGGTAGGATACTGACATATCTGATAAAGCATATTTTCAATTTAGAAAGTTAGCCAGACGTTTGATTGTAGGCGTTAGGTCACATCTGGTCCCTCTAGCCCTACCCATCTGCCAGTGAGGTCTAGGGGGAAGGGTGTCAGGGCAAAGACGCTGTGTGGATTTCTGGCCGCCTCAGTCACAACAGTCCTGCTACAAAAGCACAAGACTTATTCATTCACCAAATGATGTCTGAAGTTACTCTGTTAGAGGTTATTATAGATGCTGGCTTGGCAAAGTAAACAAATACATTTGTGTTAACATATTCTGAAGCACTGAGCTCCCTGGGATCACCCCATAACTCTGATAATGCTCATCTGTCATAGATCTGTGATTACCCCCCCCAAAAGGAAACTAAAGGCATGAGAAGTTTATGAGCTAGAAAAGGATAGGGCTTCAGTAAAAAAAGTAGGGAAATCAATTCTGACTCTTGACAGCATGGATATGGGCAAATGACTTCTAAGTCCTTGCTCACAAGATTTTCTGTTAGGAAATTCCCTGACCTGTTTCATCAGATTGGTCTTACGGGTGAAATGAAAGACATTTCCAGAGTACAGGAACATCACTGGTGGGAATGTGAAATGGTACAGATGCTGTGGAACACAGCTTGGCATTTCCTCAAGGTTAAGCTGGCCACACGAGGAAGCAATTCCATTATTATGTGTGCACCAAAAGAAGTGAAAACTGGTACTCAAACAAGTGCATGTTAGTGAATGTTCATAGCAGCATCCTTCATAATAGCAAAAGGTGGAAACAGCCTAAGTGTCCATTGGTGGTCAATACAGACAATGGAATATTACCCAGCCATCAAAAGGGTGAAGTCTTGACCCACTGGTGGTCTATATAGACAATGGAATATTACTCAGCCATCAAAGGGTGAAGTCTTGATACATGCAAAGGCAGGGGTGAACATTCAAAATATTATGCTGAGTGAAAGAGAGAAGATGCAAAATGTGCCACACTGTATCATTATACTCATGTGAAATATCCAGAATAGGTGATCCACAGACCAGGAAGCAGATTAGTGGGGTTAGTGGGGCACTATTTAGTGAACAGGGTCCTTTTGGAGTGGTGTGTTTTGGAACTAGATTTAAGTTGTGGACGTGCTAACCATCGCTGAAATGCTGGCTTTCACAACTGTAATAAAGTAAAAACAGAAATCAACAAACTACTGTGAACCAGAGACATTCTATGGGTATGGACAAGAACAGGATCAAAACTGGGACAGGAAAAGCTCACGGGATTATTGTGATGGCACAGGGGTGAGCTGGTGGTTGGAAGGCCACGGGGTTACAAATGAGATGAAAAATGCACAAAGTGAAGAACAATGTAGTGTGTGTGTGTGTGTGTGTGTGTGTGTGTGTGTGTGTAAAATAAATACCAGGCATTGAGACACTGAGGGAAACATGTTGGCTTTTAAGTAAGCAGTTTTGGGTTGTGAGTTCTACCTCTGTAAAAAAGACAAAAAAGACAAACTCTCTCTCCCCCACGACCTCACACATGTGATAATCCTCCATATGCTTTTCAGTGATTCCCCAGGCTCCCTCAGGTGGTTTGAGGTTGTATGGGAAAGAAACTAGACAGAGCAGAGCAGAAAGAAACAGGAACTTCTAAGGACTCTTAACATAAAGGAAAACTTTCCTCTGAAGTCTTCATCCACTAAACGTGTCCATTCCTGGGCCGATCTTGGTGGGTGTCATCCTTAGATCACTTAGTCCTCCTTGGAGCGGGGGGCGAGTCAGTGTTCCTAGCGATGATGAGTGTGTGTGTATACTAGAGGGGGCCAGGGTGTTTGAAGGATAAGACAGACGCTGAGGGAGGTCACCGTTTATAGGCACTCTATTGGAAGCTGAGCTGGTTACATGGTCAGTATGCATGAACAAGCCCTGTGGCTCTACACCAGCTCTACACCTGGCTCTACACCTGGCAAATGTGGAGCCTCCCCACGGAAAATCAGAAATCTGTTACAAATCGGAAGGACAATCAAGAGAGCAGTGAAAGACTACTAGAGACACTGCTGTGTATGTCTAACATGGAGCGACCACTTTGAGAAGCCCACACATTTGGAGACAGCTTCACAAGAGACACCACAGTGAAAAGGGTGATTTAGGGAGGCAGCCACGGGCCCTTGGAAAGAAAGAGCTGGATGGCATCTTAATTCACAACTTCCACCCTGCAGGTGACCCGGAATAAACCTGGATGTATCCTGGATGAACTGGAGGGTCCCTGAGCTTCAGCTTGATCTGTGAATCAGACCGTAATATATCCTTCACTGAGAAGTGGAAAGATTTATACTCCACAGTGGAAAAAATGTCTCATAAATTATGATAGAAAGAAAAAACATTGGCTAAGTTATCTGGATGGGCATGCCAGAGGGACGTGACTTCACTTTAGAGTAAATGCTGTTGTGTGAAGTCTGTTAATACAGGGCAGGGTCTGGAGTAGTTCATGCATATTGAATGGAGGAAAGGATTAGAGCTTGACTGCTTCCACACCCAATATAATTGGAAGCAGAGTTTCAGACTGGCCAATGAGCTCCTCAAATTGCCCCAAATGGAGCAACACCATGGTTCCAACCCCACCCCACTGGCATCTCACCTTCTTAGAAATTTCCAACACATACACCATCAGCCTGGCTTAAAACCACTGTTGAGGATACTCATTTCTGGGTCCCCATCGCTGGGAGAAGATACACGAATCCTAGACCTCTTTGGTAAAGATTAGTCAGAATTTCAAGATGGCGACAGGAGAGCTTAAGGCAAGTGTGAGCCTTCTAAACACAGGGCACTTCTCATTGTCCTGGTCACTCCCAGGGAGCAAGTGCAAATTCCTGAGTGCCAAGTCCTTCAGGACGCGGTTCCTTCCCCCACGCTGCCCTCCTCCTGCCTCTTTCTCTACAAGTCAGGATCCCATGGTGTGGCGCTCTCAGAGTTCCTGTAAAGTTTCTCAACTGCAAGGCCTTAGCAACTTGCCATCACTGTGTGTGGCAAGGACCATCTCCATCACACCACCTTCCCAGAGTCCCTCACTCCCCCCAGGTCTAATCCAGGCCCTACATCACTCCCTGCTACCTCTCCAGGGCCCCATTAACTGTAGGAGTGAGCTCAGGCATTTTAATCACATTCTTCTAATTGTGGTCTTTGACTTAAGGAGGCGAATGCCTTCTACACCTGAGTCCTAGCCTGGGGCTGGCCCGGGGTGGCTCATCAGAGGACAGGAGAACCTGTGTGGCTCTCCAGCCCAGCTGGGACCTCTGAATGCTCAGATGTGACCTTGCCGGGACCTCTGAACATGATGAAGTGTCTGCTCAGGTGTTCGCTTTGACTCTTGTTGATGTGTGGCAAAAATAAACAAACCATCTTTTCTTAGATTCCTAGTACTTAACTCTTTTTTCACTTTGGTTTTTAGCTGCAGGGCTGGTGCTGGTGCAAAGATGTCAATGCCCATCATTCACATTCCATTGTAGGTCCCCCTGAAGCAAATCCCAAGGCAAGGGTTCAGGCCAAATATGCAATGTGGGGGAGATCGGGGAAGTGAGAACATGGAAGGCGAATAGCTGACAAGGGACAACTTCTCTTTAGTCAGCTCCATTATGGCCAACTGGATCTAAGTGCCTGTTAGAGTTGTGTTGACCCCAACTCAAGTGACCCCATCAGGGTGAAGAAGTGGGGTTCTTTATTCACAATTTTGGCCTCATTGATAGGGATCATCCAGGGACCTTTATAGCCTATTCTCTGTGTGTGTGGGTGGGTGGGGGGGTTCGTGGTTAGAGAAAGCTCTTAGCCAAAGAAACCAGCAATATGGTCCTTAGTCACTGCCTACATCCCACGTGACCTCCCCAAATGGGCAAACACCAAACCAGTTATACCCTGGCTTTACCTAGAAGAGTGTCCCCACAAATTGCAGCCACTGCAATTTTGCATTCACTCACTCACATTAAAGAGGAGTAGCCCAAGTTCTTTTAGCAGGAAGACAATCTCCAAAGTCATGAGCACAGACAAACAGGTGCAGTGGAGGCTGGGGGGTAATTCAGTCTGAGGGAGAGTAACTGGAAGTCCTCTTAGGTTAGGACTGATGGCCATGGGTGGTATGTGGAAACTAAGAAACTCCACGGGAGAATTGTCGTAAAGACTAATATAATTAAAGCCTTCAAGAATAGGACCTAGAGAAAAAGCTAAAAGGAATTTGATAATTTCGCCTACATTAAAGACAGTTGAGGTGTGTCTCCCCTGCCCCCCACATTTGAAAGGTGGCCAAGGGCACTCCTAATTCTGGCTGGGAGAGAATGACAGAAGAAGAGAATGTTTGAGAAACTGAAGGGGAGGATTTGGGCAGGATAAATCAAAGCATAATTCCAGAATTAGCCGATACGGTGTCGGCACTCCGGGACTGGTTAACTGACAGGAAAAGCTTGACTTTTGCCCAAAGGTAATAATTTATGCATGTCCATGATCTCACTTGATTCTCCCCATGCCCATGTTGGGGGCAGACTAAATCACATTGTGTGACTGTGAAGTACTTTGCACATGAGTTACACTCATAACCTATATCGTGCTTCATTTTTACTAGTGTAGAATTTCTCAAGTTCAGTATCTGACATTTGGGGTCAGGTAATTTTCTCCCGTGGGACACTGTCCTGTGCACTATGGATGTCCAGCAACATCTCGGGTATTTACCCCATTGATGCACAGTAGCACCCTCCCTTGGGTTACAAAGCCCCCAAATACTTGCAATCACTGCCAAGTGTCTCCCAGAGATAAAACCCATCCCCACCACTCAAAAACTGAAAATTAGGCTAAGTCACACAAAAAAAGTAAATAATTTTAGTATCTGTGTGTGTGTCATGAGATGATAAGCACTATTGTTATTTGCTTTTGATATATTTGAGAAAGATGAAAGGCAAAGTCACCAACTCCAGAATTCACAGACCACTGGGAAATGGGACAATTTTCTCCTCAGTGGGGGAAGTGGTTGCTCTGTGATATGTCTAAAGGGCAGATGGCATGGAGATTTAAGTCTGTCAGGATGGGAGAATTACACAGAAGAGGATGGGATGAAACTAAAGTGTTAAAGGGGTAAGAATAATCTATTAGATGTAGTCAACTATAACTTCACATAAATCTTTGCATACATTATAGGTCAGGGTCATCGGATTCTGGACCATGGGATATGCTATCTGTTTTTATAAAGAATGTTTTACTGGAACACAATCCTACTTACTCACTTATGTAAGATCTACAGCTGTTTAGTGATAGCAACAGCTGAGTTGAATAGTTTCAAAAAAGTCGCGTGGCTGAAAAAGTTGAAAATACGATCGGGTCCTTAAAAGCAGTTCATTTATTATTTTTTTTTTGGTAAACTGTTTCTTTAAAAATTAAACACCTTTTTATGATATTAACCAGAAATTCTACTTCTGGCTAGCCAACCCAAAGACATAAAAATGTGTGTACACGAAAAGACTTTTACAAGAAAGAAGATTACAACAGCATTATTCACAATAAATCTAAACTGAAAATGATCCAGATGTTACAACTTGCTGGTCTCTGAGTTGTTTTTTTTTTTAAGCCAGTGAAGTATTTTATGTATGTGTGTGTGTGTACTTATTTATTTATTTTTTAATTGATAATTTGGCTGATGACATTGTATATGATTTAAGGGTTCACATCACCTCTACTGTCAAATCACCTATAATCACCCATCACTGTCCATGGGGGCCCTTCTTCCTTTCTTGGTAGCATGACTTTTGTACCCAGCATGAATTTTGTAGGTTTTTTTTGAGGGGTTAGTTTTGTCTGTTTTTTTTTTTTTTTATTTCATGTCTCCACATCCCACATATGAGTGATAATCATCTTTCTCTTTCTGACTTATTTTGTTTGCTGACCATCATCCCCTCCAGCTCCATCCATGTTGTTGCAAATATCAAGATTTAGTCTTTCTTGTGGGTGAGTAGTATTCCACTGCATATCTGTATATCTTCTCTATCTACTCATCTGTTGCTGCCAAATGAGAGACAAATGGTACTTGGGTTTTGTAGGAAACATCTAGAATACCTGTCCTGTAGAATCATTTTCATTGTTTAAAGGTAAAATCTGATCTAAGCTATGTCTCATCTAAGCTTATCTAAGCTTGAAAAATACATATAGTTATCCTAATGTCAGCAAACGGAATTTTAGAATCATATAGCGAGTAGGCAGATGGATATAGTGTTCAAATTCCCATTTTCTTAACACCATCATCAGAACTTCAGGTGCATCTGTGTCTTTACCTACCGAAGGAAAAAATGGCACCTAGCTTTCTTCAATGTATAAGCCTCCTTTCGATGTGAACATGATAGCCAAGATAGTAATGACAGAACATGACACAACAATGAACCAGTAGGGGAAATGCAACCTCCACAGAGTAACTAAGCAGAAGGGGAGCACGGACTCTATTCTAATGTCCTTGGCCTTGGGGCCAGTTGGACCAAGAAGCTGTCATTTGTGTCTTCCTTCAGTAGATGCTTCCTTTCCCATCACACAACTTAGCTGGCAAGTCCAGGGGAACACATAAAACTCAAGCTCAAAGTCAGGAGAGGCATGAGAGCAGCAACTTGAATAAATCTGCTCCGTCAAGGGTTGGAGATCCTGGAGGCCACATCAAAGACGTTCCCTAAATCAACACAGATGAGCTGCCTGGGTGGTAGAGGAACCTGCCATGCCCCAGAGATCTGACGTCGTCTCTCAGCCCAGCTTGAGAAGCAAACTGGCGGGTAGGAGAGTGGGCAGGATTGTGCAGGGGGACCTCAAGTGGAGACCAGCGGCTCATACAGACCCTTTCCTGGTGTCTCCTTCCCTGGAAGCCCAGAAACAGGTTGGCTGGGTGCGCATGTATTACCAGGTATGTGTATAAACAAAATCCTCAGCCTCGTTATTAACTAAGAACAAATGACTCACTAAGCAAACTGTGCTCAGGACCCAGGTCTTCATCTGGGGGCATAGGGGAGGGTCATGGGCATTTGCTGTTGAATACAGCTGAAGAGTCCTCAACCTGTACCCTGCCACTGTACATGGTGTTGGGAACCAGCATCACCATGAAAACAACAAGATAAGATATGATAAAAAAAGAAATGAATGAGCAAACAAATAAATGAAATGAATTCATCCTCTTGTTCCTCAAAATCTCCTTCTGTGGTTAGGGCTGATTCTTACCCCATTTTACAGAAGAGGAGAGTGAGGCTTAGGGAGCTTAAGCAACTTCCCTTGAGTCATGTAAATGCCGAGACGGAAACATGAATCTTTCACACGTGATCATTTCACAGTCCCGTCTCTCAATGAAGAAGGGGACACGTAGTGTCCCTGTCCAAAGATCAGGTAGCCATCCTAGCATTCCTGGCTCCACACAGCTCCAACCATGTCTCCGGCCCTTCTTCCAAGCTTGCTCTGATGGGCTACCACTGTGTCAATACCCCAGATAGCACAGACACCCCCCCCCTTTAGAAGGGGCATATATAGCTAGTCATCCTGGTCAAAAAGAAGGAAGTGATTAGCCCCTGTGTGTACAACATGTGGAAGGTATCTGAGCAGTAGAAGAAAGAGGTGTGAAAAGCCCAAGTGCTGGAGGTCAGAGGCAACAGCTTGAGCCCACATGGAGGACTTGTGCCCCTACCAGCGTGGGGGGCTGCCGCGAGCCGTGTCGTGTGGCCTCTGTCCCATGTGGGCAGAGGGAAGTAGAGCGGGACCCTCTGCAGCTTCCCCAGCCACAGCCTTTCTTCTCTGAGCTTCCTCTAGTTGTCAGGACCTCCAAGAGACTGGCTCCAGAGTCTCTGTTGTTGGTGGGGCACCTACCAGGGTGCAGGTGGAGTGGTGGGTGCTTCAGCGTACCCGCTACGGGCAATGCCTATTGCAGACTCACTTGCTGGGACCCCACGCTCATTTTTTCGTGTGTGTTGTATCACATCCCTTAAAAGGGCACATTGAAGTCCTAACTCCTGATAGCTGTTCATGTGATCTTTTCTGATAATCAGACTATGGACTGAATTGTATCCCCCAAGACTGATATGTTACAGGTGACTGTATCTGGATAGAGGGTCTGCCGGAGCTAATTAAGGTTAAATAAGGCCATTGGGTATGTATCTACTCCAAAGGGACTATCTCCTAATGAGAAACTTCTCTCCTCCCTCCTAACCATGTCAGGACACAGTAGGGAGGCAGCTGTATTAGTCTGCGCTGGCTGCATACAAAATACCATCGACTGGGTAGCCTGAAGAACAGAAAATTATTTCCATTGTTTCGTCATAATTCTTGAGGATGGATGTTACAGGTCATGTAAAAATCACACAGAGTCAGGCCCTCCCTGGTGGCGCAGTGGGTTAAAGTACAGCAAGCTAGCAGCAGCTGATTCAGCGCGGGTTCAATCCCCGCCCTGGAGGTGACCCACATCGTGTGGCAGACCTCTCCTGTCTCCCCGCTGCTCCCCCGCTGCTCCCCTCAGCAGTGTACTTTGTCGATCTGCCTGTTCTGCTCCCCACTCTGTCTCTGGTGAATCCACTCACCGCCCTGCACCTCTGGTCTGAACCCCAGTTCTGTATGCAGAAATACATAAATCTTAAAAAAAAAATCATACAAAGTCAATGTGTGGTGAGGGGATCTTGGTGGCAGATGGACACCTTCTTGGAAGGGAGGGAGAAAGAGAGATTGATTGACTTCTGATGCCTCCTCTTACAGTGGTGCTAATCACATGAAGACTCTACCCTAGTAAATTCCTAAAGGCTCTATCACCAAAGATCTTCACATGGGAGGTGGCAGCTTCAGTATGTGAGTGGGAGGGAGCACAAACATCCAGTCCACACCAGTCCATTCAGGGCTACAAGCTAGGAAGAGCGCACTCACCAGGACTCAAACCACAGATTAAGAGGAGGGCTTTGGAACTAGCAAGGGGCGGCGAGACTGGGAGTTTGGAGATGAAGCTAGGTATGGAGTTAAGGGAAATTCTACTGAGATGACAGATGGAAATGAGGAACACATTACTGGAAACTGGGGGAAAGGACACTGTTGTTAAACAGGGACAAAGAGTTAGCCTGTGAACTCATGGTCTGTGGGAGGAAGAGCTGTAGGCAAACAGTACTGGACATAAGCAATGTGTTCAGGGAGCAGCTTGCTTCCTCCTGACTGATCATAGGAAATGTGAAAGAACAGCTGAGTGGAAGAATTGGTTAAGCAAAAAGAAGCTCAGACTTGGGGATTTCAAAAACTCCCAGCCTATCCATATGTTTAAAAATATTTAGAAAGTTTGTTCTGAGGAGAACATCACGGCAGGACTGAACAGCCATCTGATAAAGAAATCATGAAATCAGAGATCAGAGACTTAATCCGTCATTTCCACAGAAGGTGAGGACCAGATGGGAATATTCTAGCAAAGACACCAGTTTGGACTACAGCTGGCAGAGAAAGCAGGTCTGAACCTCTATCCCATTGCAACCTTGGCCATCCTTCAGGGAAAGGGAAGAAATGACTTCTCCTAGGAAGACCTTGGGCAGGTCAGGGGCCATCAGGGCGGCCCCTCTTTCCACAGCTCAGGGCCCAAGGCTCTTTCCTCCTCATTCAGGGGCAGAACTGCCTCTCTAGCTCAAGCAGGTCAGGATGAGACTGTGGCGCCTGACGGGTGGGGCCACCCTCATGGACAGCCATGCAGGCCAGCTCTCAGCTAGAGGGGTGGACAGGACATCCTGAAGACCAGGGGATGTGCTGCCCCAATGGCCGTCGAGGGCAGAACAGCCAACTCATCAAGCCTATACCCCACCTTCAGTTCCTGGGGAACTTGCCTCCTAGGTTTGGAGGGGCCTGTAGCTCTGCCCTGCCCCCATTCAGTTTCTCTAGTTGGGGTGCCCTCTGGCTCCCACACCGTGTTCTGGAAATGTAATGTGCCTGCTTTCACAGACTACAGCTGAAGAGCAGGTGGCCTCAAGATAGATCTATGACACCCCAGCCCCACTCATATCCAATTCAGGTCCTATGTAGATGCAACTTTGGTCTTTAGAGTGTTTGTTGAAATTAGTTAACAATTTTGGAGCAGTGTGATAGAATGCATATGTATTTTTTTTTAAAGATTTATTTATTTGTGCATACAGAACTGGGGTACAGGCCAGAGGCTCAGGGGCGGCGAGAAGCTTCACCAGAGACAGAGTGGGGAGCAGAACAGGCAGATCGACGAAGTACACTGCTGAGGGGAGCAGCGGGCGGGTCAGGAGAGGTCTGCTGCGCCCTGTGGTCACCTCCGGGGCAGGTGGGAATCAAACTCATGCGGAAGCGGCTTTAGATTCTCAGTGCTGTGCTTTAACCCGCTGCGCCACCAGGGAGGGCTGCATATATATTTTTTAAAGATTTATTTATTTATGCATATAAGAGCTGGGATACAGACCTGAAGTGTAGGGTACAAGAGGACTCCCCAGAGACAGTGTGGGGAGCAGAACAGGAAGAGTGACAGAAATACACTGCTGGGGGAGCAGCGGGGAGACAGGAAGGGTCTTTGTGCCCTGCGGGTCACTCCCTGGCTGGGGATCAAGTGGTGTCTCAGTAGCTGCCGACAGCATCACCGCGCTGAGCATCACCCAACCCCTTGCACCACCAGGGAGGCCCCAATGCATGTTCTTTGCATGTGGGAAGAACATGGCAGGGGGTGGGGGGAAGGGACAGAATGAATGCTATGGATTCAGTTATGTTCCTCCACAAATTCATTCAATGCAGTCTGAGCCCACCCATGTGACTATCTGGAAATGGGGTCTTTAGGCGGTAATTAAGGCTAATAGACCAGAAGGGTGGGGTCCTAGCCCTACTGGATGTAGTCACACAAGAAAAGAAAGCACCCCCCCAAGCATGTATTTTCTCCCTTACTCTCTCCTCCCCTCTGTCTGACATGTGGGACAAGTGAGAAGGTGAACATCAACAGGCCAAGGAGAAACTTCACCGAAAACCAAATCAACCAGTGTCTTGATCATCAACTTCCAAACACCAGAGCTATGAGAAAACATATTTCCATTGGTTCAAGTCCTAAGACTAGGCCATTCTATGGTGCAGCTCAGGCTGACTGAGACTGGACCCCTGCAGAGATAATTACATTAAAATGGGGTTCTCAGGGTGGGCCCTTGCCCACAAGAAGAGGCAGAAATAGACACATAGACCAAGACCAACTGAACACATGCAATGAAGAGGATCGCGGGACGGTGGAGGCAGAGACTAGAGAGCCTGGAGCCTAGAGCCCCTGCCCCTGTGAGGCCAGACCAGGGCTGCTGGCAGCTGGAGGAAGCCAGGAAGGACCCAGCCCTAGAGCTTCCAGAGAGCATGGATGCCCACCCGTGAGCTTGGACTTGAGCTGCAGAACGCTGACACAGTGCACTTCTTTTTTCTAGCCTACAAGCTTGTATTACTTTGTACCTCAGTCCTAGGCCCTCAGGAGAACCATTCATTCGGGAGCGCCTTCTAGAATGAGAACGTTAGATAGAGGTTGAGTACTATGGGGCCCTCCCACATCTGCTCTGAGGATATTTTGGAACCACTATTTCATTCCCACTGCTGCCTCCCTTGTCTCTTCTCTCACTCAGAATTTCCTGTCCTGCTTCTATGGGGATCCTGGTGATGCTGGTGAGCCCACCTGGAGAATCCAGAAAAACCCCCAACCCAATACCTCCCCTCAGTCCCATCTGCCAGGCCCCTTCTGCCATGTCTGGGGAGCATAGTCACAGGCCCAGGGGGAGGCTGGGCTGTCACTCGGCATGGCAGGTGAGCGCTTGGTGGGAGCAAAGCCACATTCTTGCTCCGATGCACCCCAGGAGCTCGCTGTGCAAGGCCAGCCTTGGCCTCCGGTCCAAGAGCCTCCCTCACCCTCTACCACTTTCACTGCCGGGGCCTAATTTATGGAAGTAGAACATCTAATCAGGAGTGAGCTTTGGGCCTCAGTCTTTATGGTTACAGGAAACGTGATTTTTGTGCAAACTGTCTCCACTTAACTATTTTCATCAGCAAAATGTAAACAACAGCCTCCTTCAGAGGAACGTCAGCAACTCGATGAGCTGGCTTAGAGGTGAGCCTGGCCAGGTAACAACTGAGGAGGTGCTCATTACTTTCCCCATACTACCTGCCCTGTCGGAGAGCTCATCCTGCAGCTGTCCTCAAATCTGGGGTGCAAGACTCTCAACCACACCCTCAACCACCCTTGACCCCCCAGTCTGAGTTTCCAGCCCTGGTGATGCCATCGCCCAGGGCAACACTGCCTGAGGATCCAACCATCTGTCCTCTCCAATCAGCTGCCACCCAGCTACTGTCTCTGCTCTCCTACCCCGCACGCATCTTCCAGGGAGCACGTGAGCATGACACAGCCGGCAGCTTCAAGCAAAATCACTTTCCCATTCCAGCCCCCCCTCCCCCGCCACTCAGCTCTGTGCTCACTGTCTTTGACTGTCCTCCCCCTGGTCCTGCAGCCTAGCAACCTCAGGACTCAGCTGCTCTCCTCCCTCACATACCTGGTGCATGCTCAGCACCCCGAGCCTCAGCAAACACACCCAGAGCCCCAAGCCCAGCAAACACACCCTGAACCTCGACTCTGGACCACAGCCCTGGCTCAGCCACATCTCCTGACTGTTCACTCACAATGACAAGTCACCTCGCCGACCTCTTGGTGTAGTTTATTTTTTGGTAAACACACATCAGCTCATCAATCCTTCTTTGCAAACGTTTTTGTTGATGCCTCAGTTCTGAATACTTTCTAGCAGGTGTGTCTCCCGTGGAAGAACTGAGTGCGGGGTCTCCTGTGGGCACTGTGGCCATCAGCGGGAGCGAGAGGCTGGGCAGGGCTTCCACAGGGGCGGACGGCAGGGTGGGACAGGCCAGGCTCTGGGGCTGCTGTCTCCAGAGAGGATTCTGGTCTACCTCCGGCTGGAAGCTCCAGAATTGCCTGTCAGATGGAGCGGAGACACAGCAAGCCCTGAGGGTTCTTCCTGTGTGAGCCCACACGTTGGTCTATGACAGAAACAACTGTGAAAATATCCTTCTAGACGCTCCAGGGTTACATGACGTTTCCAGAAGGAAGTACTGGAAGCTGCAAGGAGGATCCTGGTGCTGGTCCCAGGCAGGTAGAGTCCCTGATTAGGTGTGGGTCGCAGCACCTTGCTGGGTCTAACAATCCAATTCATCTTCAGAAATGACCTGGCTCCAGGGTCTCAGAAGGGCGGCCTGCTGCCTGGGGAGGGCAGATGTGGCTGTGATGTGGGTGCTGATCTTGCACCCCTCCCCCCCCAGGCAGTGCTCCCTCCTCCTCTTGGGCTCCTGAGGGGACCTCTGTGGAGGCATGACTGCCCTGCCCTGGGGCAGTAGATGGCAGAAGAGAGGAGAGAGGGCAGGGTCTATCTTGACTCTCCCCTCCATCCCTGCCCTGCGTATTTCACTGGGGCTGGGAGGAGGCCATGGCCCCCAGTTTGCGAGTCCCTGTCCTGCAGACTCGAGGTCACCGTTCCTGCCTCCAGTTCTCCAGCTCATTCATCCCCAGCTACTTCACTCTCGCTTGCATGTCTTCAGCAGCCCCACATGACAGGGCCCCTTTCATGAAATTCTCCCCAAAGTCCAGTTTGTCAGGCATTGGCCACTGTTTCCAGCCAGCGGCCTGGCGGCTGGGGGTGAACACCAAGAAATACGAGTGCTTATTTCTGTCATTGTTATGTTACCCTGGCCCCTACCCTGGGGCACCCCGTGAACACCAGAGCCTGTCTCGCCCTGTCTGGCCACAGGCCGCAGCTGCAAGGTGTGCCTGTCCTTGTGTCCCACCACCGCCTGCAGGGCAGCGGAGAACACCTTGCTTTGTGTGGCCCCATGGATTTGTCTGTTTCTCTAGCGCTGCTGATGGAGCACCTGTAACTTCCCCAGGGAGAATCAGAGACGCACCCCCCCCCCACCACACACACACACACGCTTCCCCCAGGACCTCTCCACAGCAAAAGCACAGTTTGCATCCATGCTTGCCGCTTCTCAGCCTTTTCTTCCCACTGGCTGGGACATTCTCCATCCATGATGGGCTTTGTTTTCTTACCCCTCCAGCTTTTTTTTTGGCAGACTCTTGAAGCAGAACATCCAACAAAAACTCGCTGATGACAATGGAATGTACCAGCTCATGCTGGAAAAGGTCACTCCACTACATGGCATCCTGCAACACGCAGGATCAGCCTCGTCAGAAGCACGTGTCCGCGAGTCACGCGGGGCCTGAATCGAGCATTGTGTGGCTGGGCTCAGCAGCAGCCCTGTGGCGAATGAGCAATGCCCAGGCGTGCCAGGAACGTCATGAGTGACTGCAGAGAAATCTCCGGAGTCAGCTGCTACAAGTGTCGCTGCACAAGGCGCACACTCAGCACCGCTGACGAGGCCACGGCCAAAGCCAAGTGGGACACCGGCAAGAGGGAAGCGGTGACAGCCACGCAGGGCAGTTCATGCCCCACACGTAGCTTCCAACCTTTGCACGGGCAGCGTGGGAAATCACGGAGACGGTGGGAAAGCACTCCACTGACAAATGGTCAACGGGTTACCAGTGCTATGAAACAAACATGACATTCCTCTTTTATTTATTTATTTATTTATTTTTTCCATTTAAAGAACTTAAACTTTTATTCTTAATGAGATGGGATGCCATTTGAGTGTTTTGAGCAGAGTAACAAGGTCTGACCTAGATTTTAAAAGGGATTTTTTTTTTATTTTACAAAAGTTTATTTTTTACATCATTTTGTACATTTTTTTTCCATCTCAATTGTAATCCCTGCGGGTTTCCCATCACCAAGTCACCCGTGTGCCATCACCATAATCCCATGTCCTCTTTTATTTTAAATAACATAGTGGGTTATTTTTTCATCGCTTTGTGCCTTTTTCCATCTCAGTTGTCATCCCCAGGGGCTTCCCATCCCAGATCAGCCGTGTGCCATCACTATAGTCCAGTGCATTTCCCTCCCCCCACTGTTTTTGATCCCATTCCCCACTCCACCCCCATAAAATATCTCTGGTATATAGCTGTTCATTATTATTATTATTTTCTCCCCTGATCCTTTATGCTCCTGCTATGAGTGAAACCATCCGGTATTTTTCCTTTTCTTTCTGGCTTATCTCACTAAGCATGATCCCTTCCTGCTCCATCCGTGTTGCTGCAAAAGGCATGTGTTTATCTTTTTTGATTGCTGAGTAATATTTCATTGTGTACAGATACTGCATCTTTTAAATCCAGTCATCTACTTTTGGGCATTTAGGTTGTTTCCATGTCTTTCCAGCTATAAATAAAGTAGCAATAAACATGGGGGTGCGAGTGTCTTTTTGAAACAGTGTTTTTGTGTCTTTTGGGTAGATACCTAGGATACAAAAAAGTTCCTCTTTTTGAGAATTATATATTGCCACCAGTAATAGGCTTGTCTCCAAATTCCGGTGGTGATCTGGATGTGAGCCTTAATTTACTTTCCCTTTGGAAAATGTCATTTCATGACTAATTAAAAGTAAAAGGAACAAGTGGCTGCCTCTGAGGGCTGGGGATGAAGGGGAACCATGGAGAGCTCTTGTTCTAAACCTCGATCCTGTGTACCTGCTTGATGTTTTCTCTTTACATTATATTTCATCCTTCTATCGTGGATCTTTGCATTACAGAACGTAATGCATTTGTGCAAACTTTAAGAAGGGGATGCATGAGATTTATGGCTTTCACTGTAGGTATTTTTTTTTCCCCTAAAATGTATAAACAAATATTGAATGGGCAGGTGGAAATAGTCACACATGAAGTCACCAATTCTGCAATTTGTTTCAAAGAGCAACAAAGATGATATGGATCAGTGGAACTTACTCATCAGAGAGTGAGGTCTTGCTCTCTGATGAGTAAGTGAGATGATGACAAAATAAACCAAGTATAATGAACTCATGTTTACAGAACTAGGGAGTGGACATTTTCTATATCACCCTTCCAAAGTCAGAAGATGTCACTTAAATTCCTTGGAAAAAATGAAAAGAAGTGGGAAGGAGAAATCCCAGGGCTTCACACAGAGTTGAAGACAGATGAACACAAGTCACATCAAACTGTCCAAGTTCCTAAATGCTGCTTTAGAAAGGCAGGCTGCCTCCTGGCGAAAGCCTGTGCTCCAAAGCAAAATCAAATGCCCCAAACTAAATCTGGTCACAGAAGTGGGCTCCTAGGAAGGGGAACGGTTACGTATGACTGCAGAAAAGTCCCCCAAAGTTAGCCTGCTGCATGGTTTATGTGGAATTCTTGTGGGGTGGTGCAAGAAGGGAAAAAGGTTTTAAGAAATGCACAACTCTGAGAGATTATTTCTAACAATGTGCTGTAAGGTTAAAGATTGATTTAGTCCTGGCCCCTGGCAGGCCCACCCCCAAACACTCACTAGCCAGAGGTCATGATGGTCTAGCGGTGTGGCCCGCTGGGATCTGGGAGCCCCACGGGGGTGGGTGGACAGAATGGCTCAGGCACATACGCTCTGCTGTGGCAGAACAGCAGACCCACCTGCTGCTTCAGGTACAGGTCTGAGCGCTACAGCTCTTCATGGTCTGTGTAAAGTCTGTGGTGGGGCTCCTGGACCATCTGACATCTTGAGTGTGTTTTCAGAATGACTGTCAGCTGAATGGTTCTGTTTGTCAACATCTGACTTCAATAACAGGGAGCGGATACCTCATAAAGAGTCCTTTGGGCAAAGCTGGTGTTTAACAAATTTTGGTCATGTATGTCATTTATGACTTAATAAAGGGGGAATAGTGGTTGGGAAAAAAGACTCAATGCAACAGTCAGATTGAGATTTCTCAGAAACCCTGAGAAGTGAGGAAGAGATGAGATTCAATGAAACAGACAGAGGATCTGGTGGGGATCAAAGTGGTATCACAGGAGACATTGCCATAGATTAAATGATCAACTAGAATCAGTCTGGAGGAAGAAGCAAAGCAGCTGGATGACTCTGGAATCCCAAACCTGCTCCTTGGAATACGGGTTGTATGGTATTTGGACAAGTGCTGAAACACTGTGACTAAGAGTCATTGTGAGAATTATTTATATTTTAAAAAACAATAAAAACAGAAACAGATGTAAAGTTTCTGGCAGGTGAGCCCCAAGAGAAACAAAGGAAGATGTAGAAGAAAGCCCTCACACTGGCCTCGCCTGTGTGATCGACTGATGAGTGAAAAGGAGAAATGGGCTGGAAAGTCACAGCTCGGGGCTCCCAGAAGTCGTGGGGGAGGGGCAGGGATCAGGAATCCTGGAACAACAGAGTCTAGAATTCTGCTAAGGAGAGATGTTTGGGGAAAAGGCACCCCAGTTCAGATGCCAGGGACATGCACAAAACAAAAACGGGAGTTAACAGTAAGCACCACCGCACAGAAGGAACACCCTGGAGAAAATCACCTCCGGGGAAGCCCACACCAGCACTGGGAAGTCAAGCAGTGCTGCAGATTTCCATCATCACCAGCCACTTCCCACATCGGCCATTGGGCCTGGAGGATAAGATGAAGGGACCAAGGTCTAGGATATATGTCTTTGCTGGGCCTACATAGAGCGAAACACAATTCCCAGAAAAATACTGGCAGAAATAACTGAAGCTTTGGATGATGTGCGTAGAGACCAGGCTAGAATTCCAGTTGCCAGGTAAAGGGCTTCCACACTGAGTACAGAGAGTTGCTCCTAACAGTAGGACCGATTTGGGACGGAATCTTCCAGTAAGCACTAAAATGCGAACTAGCGAAGCGACTTCCGTAAGAAGTGGGAAAGAAACGTTTTTGTTTCAGTTGTGACACAATACACAGACCCATGCCCCTTTATGTCCTCCAAGGATTTCATGACAAGTGCTGCCAGTGGGAAACTTTGCTAAGAAAACTATAAAGCGACATCTTTTTCTTTAAAAATAAAAATCTTAAAGCTACATTTATTATTTGAGTGTGGAGTCAGCTATTGATGGCATTAATCTGATTTAATTTTATGAATTAGTCAATTCACAAAGGATAAGTTCTTGGTTCAGCAGAATTTTTTTAACCAATTTCCCACTAAGATCTCACAAAGTCTCTGAAGTTGCATGGTAGAAATATTGCAGGATGCATCCATGTTGTCTTCCATGAGCCAGATAGAAAGGGATGTCGCTTTGTCTTCCCCAAATATAAAAGCCCTTTGATGTCACAGTTGAGGCAGCATAAGGCTCAAATAGTTTTTCCAATATTCCTCTGTGACCCCGATTGCAGCTTTTCAATAGTACAGGCATATTTTTACCCTGTTCAAAGACTGTTTTGAGAGATGGAGGAGTTTTATTGGGCTTCCAAACCTTGTAAAAGAGAATTGCTTTCCTCACCCGGCTCTGTTCCATCTGGGAGTGCAGCTTCCAGTACTTGGTGGAAATCATGTCTTGCTCGTCAGCCTTCCAGATCTATGGAAAATTTCTATATCGTTTTTTATTGAAGTGTTAAAAGGAAATACTTGTCATGTAAGCCCAAAGGGAAATTCATACTTTTTTGACCCTTTAAAGAAACAAAGATGTAAACATGCAAGAACATTCAAGCATGGTGGGTGGGTGGGGGGGGACACTTTCCCATTCAATTTAGAACTTTAATTTTACCTTTTCCTCATAGGCTTCATGTCTTGGAATCACAAATCAAGAATTCTCAAGATTTTGTATTGTGAAATGGGGCAAGTTGCGATCCTCACTGACAGATCTAGGTTTATCAGAAAATGCTACAAAGTAGATTTTTCTTATGGAGCTCTCCTGTGGCTCAAACTCTGTACAGTAATGCTGCAGAGTACATGAGAGACTCTAAAAGCAAAGGGCCTGTTTCCCACATTTCTCCCATTCCAGCCTCGGGATGGGAGAAGCAGACTTTTACTGAGCCAAGCACTGCATTTGGCTTTGAACTTAGACCCTTCCTGCTGCCATGAGTTGGCGCTAGAACTTTTTACTTTTTTTTATTGTCGCAGTTATAATTTTATTTTCTTGGCTTTATTTTTCACTTTATATTTCTATTCGATCCCCATTTAAAAACATCCTAATTTAATTTTTACCCAAGTTTATCGATTTATTGTTAATAAAGATTGAGCTTCATCAAGTTGTCATTGACAAACTTTGTATATATTTGGTCGACAACTGGATGTTTTCATACATAGACACCTTGGGAAATAATCACCACCAGCGAGCCAAAGCTTAAGATCCAGATCGCTGTTTGGCCACACGGTGCAGGAAGGTGTAGAGATATAGTGCACACACCCTTGAACCAGCAAACCCTGGGAGAAGGACTCACCCTGTCAGTGGGCCCAGAAGGCAACTGGGTGTCTCCTACAACATTTCTACAATGCAACTTTAGGGACTCTGCAAGATCGGAGTGGGAAGTCATTAAAAAATAATATATACATACACACATATTACGTGTGTGTATGTATGTATCATTAACCAAGAACTGTTCTTTTTTTGAATTGACTTGATTAATAAAATTAAGTCAGAGTAGAACAACCATATACCAGAGACATTTTGTGGGGGTGGAGTGGGGAATGGGATCAAAAACGGGGTGGGGGGAGGGAAGTGCACGGGATTATGGTGATGGCACACGGGTGACTTGGTGATGGGAAACCCATGGGGATTACAATTGAGATGGGAAAAAAATGTACAAAATGATGTAAAAGTAAACTTTTGTAATTAAAAAAAAAAGAAAATTAAGTCAGAGTAATGCCTTTGGTAGCTGAGAACCCCAGACTCAAGTAAAAAATTTAGGCTTTCTAAAGATTTTTTTTTTTAAAGATTTATTTATTCGTACAGAACTGGGGTACAGGCCAGAGATGCGGAGGGTGAGAGGATTCACCAGAGACAGAGTGGGGAGCAGAACAGGCAGATCGAGGAAGTACACTGCTGAGGGGAGCAGCGGGCGGGTCAGGAGAGGTCTGCCACACCATGTGGTCGCCTCCGGGGCAGGCGGGAATCGAACTCATGCGGAGGTGGCTTTAGCTTCTCAGTGCAGTGCTGTAACCCGCTGCGCCACCAGGGAGGGCCCGGCTTTCTAAAGATTTTTATTTTTAAAGCAAATAGATGTTGCTTTATATATTTCTTAGCAAAATTTCCTCCCGGGGCACTTCTGAAAAACAGATACAATGTGAAACAACAATAGCTTGTATTATTTCTACAGGAAGTGAGAAAAAAGGAAAGAGAGACAGTATTCATAGGTTGACACATCAGTCATAGCCCAGTTGCGTCCACTGAGCAGAAAGTGAGGTCTCCAAACCAAAGTCACATGTGGTAACTCTTCTCCACAGACACTCCTTCCTCACCAGTGGCTTAAATGCCAGAAGCCAACAGGTTAGCTGCCCTCAAACAGCACTTTTTTTTTTTAAAGATTTATTTATTTATTCATACAAGATTATTTATTCATATTTATTCTGGGGTACAGGCCAGAGATGCGGAGGGTAAGAGGATTCTCCAGAGACAGAGTGGGGAGCAGAACAGGCAGATGGAGGAAGTACACTGCTGAGGGGCGCAGCGGGCGGTCAGGAGAGGTCTGCTGCGCCCTGTGGGTCACCTCCGGGGCAGGCTGGGATCGAACTCATGCGGCAGAAGTGGCTTAAGCTAATTAGTGCTGTGCTTTAACTTAGTGCAGTGCTTTGACCCACTGTGCCACCAGGGAGGGCCCCAAACAGCACTTTTTTTTTTTCATTTAATGATGTCTATTTTTTTTAATTTTATTTATTACAAAGTTTATTTTTACATCATTTTGCACATTTTTTTTTCATCTCGATTGTAATCCCCGCGGGTTTCCCATCAGCAAATCACCCCTGTGCCACCACCATAGTCCTGTGCACTTCCCTCCCTTCCCCCCCCCATTTTTGATCCCATTCCCCACTCCACCCCCACAGAATGTCTCTAGTATATGGTTGTTCATTATTTTTGCCAAACAGCACTTTCTAACAACCAAAAGCCCACAGATCCAAAGCCTAAGCTCTGCCCTATTTCCCATCAGCCCCTGCACAGGGCGTGGCGTCTGTAAAGCTCCACCTTCTACCATCAAGTTGGCTGTGAGCGCCACCCCCTGGTGGGAGGTTGCTCCTCACTGTTCCTTTTCCACACCTAGTAACCAGTGCTGGAATGGACCTGCGACTCAGAGTAGGTGAGGGGGGGATTTTGATAGGGGTATTATCATCCTCCCCCAACTTGTTCATACTCTAATTCCATGTGATAGACAGACACACATGTGGCACCTCTAATTCTGATTTATTATAACAAATAAGCCGGAAATTAGAATCAGGAAGGTAGATACAGCATGCTAGGCAGGATGATAGCTTCCAGTCACATGATGTACAAATAAATAACAAAGAAGTTCAAAGAACTAGACCCTTTTTGCTGGGACACAGAGGCAGCAACTAACATGTAATAGAAGTAACCCTGGGCTAAGTGAATCGTACACCTTAACTCCTTTGATTGGCTCAGCCAGATGGGGTGGCTACTATAATGCTCACTTAAAAAGATTAGGAAGCCACAGCTTAGAAAGACTACGCAACTTGAAAAAGATCCTGCACTTAATAAGTGGGAGAACCTAGATTTGACTTAAGGCAATCTGATTTCAGAATTCACACATGTATCCATTCAGTCGTCCAATCATACTAATGTTCACTGTATAGAACTGAGAATAATTTGTGTCAATAGTGTCTTCTGAATCAGAAACAATTAAATGATGCTCCATGAGGTTTTATGCCATGTGAATTTTGTTCTAGCCTAAATCTTTTTGTATGAAGGGTCAGATAAAACACAGTTGAAACTTTGCTGGCTATGAATAGCCTCCTGCATATTTTTTATAGCACTAAAAATATAAAAACATTATTCAATTCAAAACAAGGCATGGGCCAGAGGTGGCCCACAGGCCATTGTTTGCCCACTCTTTTAACTCATCAAAGCTCGATATGCCAGGTATAATGTGTGTGTAAACTCCCTGTCCAATTATGTGATTAACCTGAATATCAAGTTTACAACTGTCTTGAAGCAGTGGGAATCCATTAGACTGGGATGTGAGTTAGGGTACATGCTGTCTATACTGCGCTGTGTCCTTGAGTATCCTCAGTGGAGCCAGGCTTATGTGCAGAGCTGAAATGCTCCCCCAGAGCAAGGCAGGGCCAGCTGAGTCTCCATTCTGCTCCTGAAAAGGTCAGCAGTGACAGTTTATACATGTGCATGTCATTTCTTTTGACCATTTCACTTAAAAATCTCAGTTTCACCTAAATTGAAAGACTGTATCCAAGCATCCCCTTTGTCAGAAGATACCAGAAACCACAGTGGGCCATAGTGGAGACCATAGACAGCCAGAAGGACATGAGCACAGAGGACGCCTTGGATCTTGGTCATCACTTTGCTGGAGTCAGGATGGATGAGGGTCATTGCCTACAATGAAGTAGACAGTAAATGAACAGTGATTTATATAATTTTCATAACAGCCCTAGGAGAGAGGTAATAGTTTCTGCCTCCTTTTCAGATGGAGAAACCAAGGCACAGAGAACTGGATAATTCATTTGAGCTTACTTGGCAAGTAAGTGGTTGGTCTCAGATTTGGACCCAGGCAGAATCACTGGGTCACTTTATCATAGTCTTTGCATGAACTTAAAGCAGTTCAGGCCATGGACCTGCTAGAAGAGGTCTAGTATTTGGTGCATGAATGAAGCACATGAAATTAAGTGGTTGAGTCAGTCAGAGCAACTGGAAGATCCTGGGTTCTAACTCTGCTCCAAAAAGTTGATCGGTCTTTACAGGAGTCAGAGTTGTGCTTAAAATTTTTCATGCATAAAAGAGGATTTTCAGTTCTTAACATACCCTTTGTTGTCGCTACATTAAATGTCTTCTAATCATCGGAAGCCCCTTCCTCCTGGGGAGCCCCATTCTGGCAGCCTGGGGCAGGTTTAGCACCAGGCTCTGTGATTGCCAGGAAAGTCTGCTGTCTGATCATGTCTCATTCATTTATTCTACAAATGTAAAGACAGAGCAGTCTCATTTTCTAGTCTCCATAATGAAAGGCTCAGACTGAATGACCTCTAAGGTATCTTCCATAAACAATACTTTTATTATTTAATGACTACAGTCATATTTACTCACTAGAGGAAGTCTTCCCTAGTGAGTAGTGCTGAGGAATGTCTAAGTGAACTGAAGGAAATCTTCTGTTAAGAAAAAACTCCAAAAATCTCTCAACTTTGACAGCTAGCAAAATAGAACACTTTCTCACTAACTACTGGAATGAAAATGTCCTTGTCATAGATCAGCACTCATAATGACCTTGTCTAACAATGACCACAACTTCACTTGATAGAAGAGTGGGTCCTTCAGGAGGAAAACCAAATCAATTTAACTCATTCTTTGAGGGGCCAAGATAAAAATCTCCAGGTACCCTTTAGATGCTGTCATCTGCTTTGAACTTTGACTCAAATTGTTCCCAAGAACATCTTCCATTTCCATGGGCTAGATACTATAGAAGACAGAACACTACAAATCACTTTGTTGAAAGATACCAAAGAACGAAGGGGGGTGAAAAACCAGCTCAAGTCTGCTGCTAATTAGAACCAGCCGATGATGTACAGCGATTTGTCTGGAGGCTTCTGACAGCTGTGCGTTCTTTCCTGCCTTATTGTTTGAACTCTGTCCAATGGTGCACTCGTTAAATCCTTGATAGCTGTTGTTTAAATATGAGAAGGGGGAGAGCTTTTTGTTTTAAGTGAGAAAGGGAGACGAGTCTTGGATTACATCTTAAAAGTGAGGGTTCCTTAGATCATTTTCCCTGAGCTTTGGTAGAACACTCTGGTCATTTTTGGATTGTCTATTGACACTTTTTTTGCTGCACAAATGTCAGCAATCTCACTTCCTCCTTTCTCTCCTAAGGGATTCTTGCTAGGGGTGGGAGCAAAATTATGAAACACCTGGTCTTACTCAATGGAGAAGGGGAGAGTTTAACTACACAGTTGAAAATTCCATGGGATGGAATACATTTAGATATTGACTAATAGCAAGTGGGACTACCAAAAAATTCAGGTAGCTTGAAAAAAAATTGCCCCTAACCACACAAAATTCTTCTTTTATCCTTGAGTATAACAGCACTTGCTAGTTAACCAGTAATAACTAAGCTGCTTATTTCCTATTACCAAAGTAACTTTAGAAGGGATCATTAATCAGGCTTCCTGAAAGGTAAATTGGCATTTCAAATGCATTTTTAAAAACCTATCTGTATGTTTATGCATACCCTCAAATCATTGCTGTCAAATATTTTAAAAGCACAGTACTCTTTCTCCCCACTTGATCTTAGCCACAAGGCCAACATGCGATCAACACAGTACTCTTTCTTAATCGCTATGATATATCTATCTGTATGTTGACATCGGTAGATACCTCTCCCTATATATTGATAGACAGACTGGCATAGTATTTCCATTAATACTATTTATATTTCAGGGAAAATTTCATGTTTTAAGTTGTTTCAAGATAACTTCAACTGCCCAGAGGGGCTGTTGAGGGTGAGATGGACATCTTTGCCAACGATGGGATTCTGGCACAACCCAGTAACTCATATTCTTCAAATGGAGCAAATGCCCCCCAGCCTCCAAGTGTGACCCTGTTTCTTTTAAAGGAGCTTCAGAATTAGATTGTCTTTTTTCGGAACTCTTTGGATAATGAGTTTGGATAAAGTCTTGCAAAGACAGGTGTGAAAATCATCCTTGCTAATTCAGAAATGATGCATTGTCTCCTGACTACTGCTGCTTGTCTCAACCTGGTAAAAGCCAAAAGAGGTCTTGGTTCACACGCAGATGTCTTAGACTGGATTTTCAGTATCACTAGTATTCATTGATTCCATTTAATCTGGAAGAGCCTAACACAGCTGACATGCTCATCAGTGTCAGGTAAATGCTTTACCAGACAAGCATGGACCTTCAGGCCACAGGTAGCTAAGTAAGGTAGTGACCTTCCTGAGGGTTACTCCTGGAGTCCACATAAAATACCAATGGACAGAGCTTAATTCAAAAAAAATGTTACTGGTGGAAAAAGCAAGTATCTTAATACCAGTTGGTTTTGCCAAATATGAGAAATATTTGGCTTCGCTCTGACTGTGGGTACTTTTTATCCCTCCAATCAGCCTCTCAATTAAAATTTTTTGAGACGGCCTATTTACTGTTGAATAAATAAGCAAGTTTGCCCAGGTCCAACCCATTTAATCCCAATGTTTGCCTTTGAAATTGTGGCTCATGAAATGCAAGTACTTATAATATAATTACTCCTTATTTCTGTCAGCAAGATACATAAGTATGGAGCAGAGATGAGAAGCTAAGTAGGCATCTACACTTAACTCTTTTCCTCCCACTATGCTTCTCCTTGTTCGCAGAACTCATTGCTATTACAAGGTCTGAAAATATAAGCTGTTAGATTCATCAGCCCCCTTTACTTCTTGGTTATGAGCATGGCTGGTAGCGAAGGCAGGAGATAGAAGAAAAGATCTAGTACACTCTAGTAGTAGGTGGTACTGAATTCTAAACTGGTCTTTGAAGTTTAAAGAGATCCTGGAAAAGATTCCTGGTAAAGAGATCCTGCAAAAGATTCCTGGTGGGTTGAGCTCCAGATTTCCAGATTTCCTTCAACTTTTAACATTGCCTGATGTCTAGAAACACAGACAAATCATTAAAGCAATGTCCCCTCCTAAGTAATCCATTTGTGAATTTCCTCATGCTCTTTACCTTTTAAGGAAGTTTGATCTACAGCTTAAGCTTATGGGTGATGAACTTGAAAGTCAGGGGAGCTGGGGAGGTTTAGTAGGTCTGTTAACTCTTCTTGCTTGAGGGTCTGTCCATGGCAGTTAGACTTCTGAGATCTTGTCAATGAACAGGTCTAAAGATTACAGGAAAACACTGTCTCAAGTCCTAATCTGACCTTCAATAGCTTTGTGGATTGTGCTACCAATCCACCAAGCTTAAGTTTCTTCTTTTAAAAAATGGAAAGGATCATAGTCTTGCGATTTATCTTTTATTTTTGGTGGCAATGAGTGAACAATGCAAATAAAGCCACTTGCTGCACTAAGGACATATTAAATGCAAATAAAATTTAGCTACTATGACTACTTTATTATCTCTTACAACTGTATGATATTACGCTTCTGGAGAAATTGAAATGGTCCTTAAATGATTCCATCTGTTCAACAGAAATAACAATGCTAGCAGGCGGAAAACACCTGCCAGTTATGATAGTTCTTTCACTAATCATATATTTTCTAGACTAATATATTTTAAAAATATTTTGGGGAATGATTTTGACACAGACACCTGGGCAGCATATGAAACTGTTTAATTCTCTCACAGAGGATCTACCAAATTGCTGGTTTCTGAATAAAACCTGGGATTTTGAATTATGAATATTGGTTACTAATTTTAAAATGATGTACAGATGAAATATTTCCATATTTCCCAAGCTTCTGGATGATATCTGGTTCCATATTATCATTATTTTAATGGGTGACTTTGTGATTAAATAGTTTAAACATGTTTTTAACAGTCACCCATTAATCTTATGTGACAACCAGATTTTAATATTTATTAGTGTGCCATTGTTGACAACAGACTATGCTATTTGTAGTATCTAAATTTATTTCCAGAATAGTCACCTGCACACCAACCACTTGTCTCAAAACCATAACAAGGGCACACAACCTCCCGCAAGAATTTATAAACTTTGTTTGTATCAAAGCCAGCCTTGAATATTTACTTGAAATGAATTGACAGATACGGAATCTGAGCATCCTTTCTTGTTTATACTATGCTGACTTAAATACAATTATATACCTGATGCTGTCAAATGTCTGTGAGGTGAGTACTAAGCTTACTAAAGACAGGGTAATATGGCTGTAAATGATCAGTTCTTGTAATAATAATACAGTGATAGGGATTTTAAGAATTACATCAATATATGAATTTACTTTAGTTGAGTGACTTATTTTCTCTCTGAATATTACACCACTTTCCTGCAGCTTCTAGAGAAAATGCTGATCATTATTCCAGGATGCAGGTGGGATTAAGTACTTTCCATTTTCTCTTGAGGCGTCCAAACTGTTACTTTCTCCCCTAACAACAACAGACCTATTGAGGCTAATTTCTCCTCACATTATCCTTTTCTATCTCATTTGGTCTTAGTCTGTCATCTTCTAAATCAACCTTGCAAATCTGTGAGGAATCTAGCATCTAAGAAAAAGTTTGTGTTTTTACCTAAATTCCACTGCACCCCCATTATTTTAATGGATTTATGCTAAACACTTTCCTTGGGGACTTTGGGATTTTGGTACATACTGGGGAGAGGGTGAGCCTGTTTGACCTGAACCCCCCCCAAAACCCTGGCTTCTAGGTGTCTAGACAACTGGACACACACATAGGGTGAAACACGTGCCAGGTGACTCCACCTGGAGAAAAGACCTCTTGCCTCACTTCATGTGCCTTTTCCTTTACTAACATTCTTGGAATTCTGTGGCCATGGATATGAGTACACATTGAGTCTCTTCAGTGTGAGCTTCTTCAGTGAATCACTGAATCTGGGAATAGTCTTGGGGCCCCATCCAAAGTGTATGCCTATTTTATGGAATTCTTGTCATGTATTTGAAGGAAGAGGTTAGACATACAACTCTTTTTGGGGTTTTGAAATGAATTTTTGGTTACAACCAAGTAGCCCAATCCTTTAGCTATGTGACCCTCTCCCTAGATATGGATTTAACTTTTTTTTTTTTTAAAGATTTATTTATTTGTGCATACAGAACTGGGGTACAGGCCAGAGGCTCAGGGGCGGCGAGAGGCTTCACCAGAGACAGAGTGAGGAGCAGAACAGGCAGATCAACGAAGTACACTGCTGAGGGGAGCAGCGGGCGGGTCAGGAGAGGTCTGCCACACCATGTGGATCACCTCCGGGGCAGGCGGGGATCGAACTCATGCGGAAGTGACTTTAGCTTCTCATTGCTGTGCTTTAACCCGCTGCGCCACCACGGAGGGCCCGGATTTAACTTTTATCTTCCTAAAATACTTTGTCTATATCTACAATCACAACAATCCATAAAATGCAGATGAACCATCTTTAAGATCCTTTGAGATTATATTGTTCTATCATTCAATATTTATTGAACACAGATGTTTTATAGTGCATCAGGTGTTTGGTTAGTCACTGGTGACTCAAAAATGACTAAGACAAATCCTTCTCTTGTCCTCATGGAATGCACTCAAGGGGAGAGAACTATCAAGGAAAATAAACAGAAGGATTGTACTCAGAGTCCAGTTTTGCATATAAGTTTCAGAAGATTTTGGTCACCCCAAGCACATGTGCTGTGCCACAGCCACGCTCCCAACAGGTGAACGTAGAAAACTGTTAGGTGAGTCAGTAGATGGAAAATGCTGGGGATTCCTGAAATAGCACTGAGTCATTAATCGCTGATACGCTGGCTCAGTCCATGAAGCAACTGGAAATGAATAAGCAAAGAAAGTGAACTAATAGTTAGAGGGTGGAAATACCCCAGGGAACATTTGTTGAGTCAATGTAAGAATGTGGAAAACTTCCACAGTCATGGACTCAAACAGAATGAAACAAGAGAAGCATTTTCCAACAGCTTGATCTCCAACTGAAAATTTCTGGCAAGCGTCTTTTCTTCTGGATATTTTACTCTGGGAATTAGAGAAAAGAGGACTAGAAAAGCTTAAGTGTTGTTCTGATTGTGGATTCCAGATTTAAATGATAGGACAATATATAGCCACTATATGAGATGTGATTCTGCCTGAACAATAAAAGGCAAAATATGATCTGAAGGAAAAAATAAGTGACATAAAAGAAAACAAGTCTGGGAGACTGATGAGAGGTCAGAGACAGAACGTTGAAGTGGTACATTAATAAAACTAAGCATAACATAAACGGTCAGACTGTAAGTATGGAGATATGTGGGTGTTGTTTAAAAGTACCAGATTGACCAAGTTGACTTGAGAAAAAAGTCCAATAGTGATGTATTATGTTTTGTTTAGTGGAGCTTCCTACTAAATTTGGAACACCCCAAGTTTTTGCCATAAAGTAAATTTCTGGAAGGTCTAACCAGATTTTTCATTGAGTCAGGGATTCATTTTCTTAGAGAAAAAAGTTCTGTCTGTGCAAGAGCATCACAAACCTTTCAAAACATGACTTGTGGGGGAGGCACATGACTAATGAAAGGGATTTTTCACAATGCTAGAATAGCACATATAAACTAACCGTACATACACTAACTCACAAATGTTAAATTGCCTTAACACTGTTTACGTATTTCAGTTAAAGATGCCAATTTAGAAAACTGACCAAATCACTTCATGAAACTCAAATTACCTTCTCGTTCATCAGTGATATTTTATTTCGTCTACTTCCTTCACTTATGTATCTATTTCGACAGATCACCCTTGAGTACCTATCTGTGCTTCAACACCCCCTCAGGAGGGGGAGACTTGAGCACCACAGGACTGTGAAACTCACAACCATTGATTCTGCACCCTCCTAATCAGGCATCGATCTGAATCCTCAGAGGTCCTACTCCAAGTTCTTCCAACACAATACAGAGAGTGGGTGTATGGATGAGGAAATTAAGACCAGAATATCTATATGCCCATGTCCAGTGGAGAGGGCCTCTTTTGCTCTGGACACCACTGCTGTCTAGATGGCCCAGCACCTAGCAGACAAGGCCACACTGGGGCCCAGCCCATCAATGTGGCCAGTCCAGCGTAGGTTGAGTCACTGCTGGGCCTGCCACTGCCTAGAGTCACTGGACTGCCATATCAAGGGGCTACCTACATCCACACCAACCTCTCGAGCCTCCACTGTCTTCAGTAAGTAGAAGTCGGGTCCAACCTGGTGGTGCAGGGCCACTGCAGCATGAGTTCAATCCCCAGCCAGGGAGTGACCCACAGGGCGTGGCAGACCTCTCCTGTCTCCTTGCTGCTCCCCTCAGCAGCGTATTTCAGTCAATCAGCCTATTCTGCTCCCCACTGTCTTGTGAATCCACTCACCCCTAACCCTCCGTACCTCTGGCCTACACCCCAGCTCTTGTATGTGCAAATAAATATACAAATAAATCTTTAAAAGAAGAAACTGGAGGTAGCTCAGCAACCTGGGCAGCAATCTAGCACAAGCCAGCGTTGATTGTCGATGGTGTCTCCCTGATCTACAGGTGGGAGCTGTTCAGTGGATGCGTGGACAGCTGGGTCACTGTGCAGATGTGCTCACACTTGCAGGCTGCCTCTGCTGTTGGGGGTATTTGGAGGAGGACTCGGATGGCAACACTTTTGTGAGTTCTAGGTCTGTGCCTCACTGGCCTCCAGCTCCTTTGTGAATGTGAGTCCGGGGCTGAATCCAGTGTTCACACCTGTGAAAAGGCTTGGTGAGTCAAAGCGCTCTCTGCTAAAGTGGAAGACTGTCTTTCAGGAAGCATTTGCTATTCCCTGATACTTTTGCTGAATTTTTCCCATTCTGTTAAGTAAGACATTTTCTCAAGTCTCATCACCTTTCTCAGACCACAAGTAATTCAGGAAACGATAGGTTTAATAATTAATGTGATTCGACCAGCCCATTTCTTCCCTTATGTTTTCAATCAATCAGTCATCAGCTACCTAGCAGCTACCATGTCCTTGATTCCTCTTGGAGTGGGAGTATTAATTTTTTCCTTTCACTTCATTGACTCAGGACTTGTCCTTTCTCAGTGAATAATGATGCTTGCTTGCTCATCTCAGACACCTCATGAGGGACTCCTCATTGCCCACCTTCCCTTCATCTCCTCCGACTTGCATCCAGTGCTGTCTGCTCTACCTGCCAAGCCTTTAGCCTGTTTCCAATGCCTGGTCCACTCCATGGGTCTGTCTGGTCTTTGTCCAGCCAGCTCAGAGTATCATGTGATCCACACTGTCCATCCTCAACAATGCTTCTAGAACACACGTTCCAATATGTCAGTAAGTGTATAAATGCCTTGCTTAGGATTCTTTAAGGATCCTCTGGCCAAAAGGTAAGTTCAGCTTTTTTTCTGCCTGTCACAGAATGCAGTAGATTCATTCCTTCAGTTCAACTCATTGAATCTACCATGTGCCAAACACCAAACATAGCTCCTGGAGATACAGCAATGAAACCTCACCTTTCAATGCTAGCTCATTGCTAAAGCGCTTTACCATGTGCCAAGTCTACTGAGCACTGGTACCGGTTTCTTTAATGTCACAACAACCAACACCTGGTAGTCACTGGGACAGTCTTTGTTTTTACGGGGCTCCCCTTCTACTGAGGAAAGCTCAGTCACGTGTGTGTGTGTGTGTGTGTGTGTGTGTGTGTGTGTGACATGCATGCGTGAAGTTGACTTAAAGACCAACAAAGCAGGACAGGAGTCCAGGGAATGTGGGAGCGGGGACCATCTAAGCAGCGAGACCAACACATGTCCCCTGGGGCGGTGACACTGACACACACGAGCTTCTCCTGCCACCTGTGCAGCACTGTTTCCTGCTTCCTTTCTGCTTTCATCTTACGTTACACAACATTGAAGATGCTGTCTGCCCCAAATCCTCCAGGCCTCCTAACCCCTGAGGCTGGGGCATATTGTCAGCTTCCCTGCATTGTCAACTTTTCTGCCAATGCAGACTTGGGGGACTGTGTCGCCATCACCCCCTAAGACGCGCCATCAGGCTGGGATCTTCCCCTGGCTTTCAACTTCACCTACAATAGACCCACCGGGTGCCAGTCACCCTGTGCCCCGAGGCTTCCCTTTCTCCAGCTAAAGACACAGATACCCACATAAACGCAAACACACGGTGGCTGAGTCACTGAGTCCTACTATGTGTGCGACATTACTGGCCAGACATCCTGTGCGAATGAAATAGGGTAGCTTCTCCCCGGGTCACAAGCGAAAACACACGATTGCCTCGTCCCTTTCCACTTGAGGACCTGGACTAAGAGCTCTCCGGCCCCACTGACCTCGCTTTGCCGCTAACCCACAGCCTTCTCCCAGGGCCAAGCTGCCTCGGGTACCTCCTGTAGCTCGCACCATAGTAGCCACCGAGTAAGACATACTTATTGACAGCAGTGACTTGAACAAAATGCATTCACTTACCTACGCCGCTCAAGGTGTGTACAATTACTAATCCAGGTCCTAGATGATCTCCCATTAACCTTACCTTCTAACACTAACACTCCTGCTAGCAATACTAACACTAACACTGCTGCTAAAGTGCTTACCATGTGCCCAGTCTACTGAGCAATGGTGCCAGTTTCTTTAATGTCACAACCAGCAATGAGGACGCATCGCTCTTACCCCCATTTGATAGATGTAGAAACTGAGGCTCCGAACAGGTCAACATCTGCAGTTTCACACACAAGTGATGGACTTGCGATTGGATTTGCGGGTGCCTGGCTGGGAGCCTCTGACACCCAGCATCACCCATCATTGCACCACACTGTCCCTTTGGCTCTGAGCTCAGTTCTGGGGCCAAAGACAGACAAGCACTGAGGTCAAGGACCTGCTTTCTCCATGTGAAGTGAGGGTCATCATTAGCCTCTCCCCTGTATTGCCACTGTAGAGAAAAGCAAGCTCGTAAACCCAGTTCTTCCAGTGACTAAGCAAAATGCAGGGAATTTTGGCACAACTCATTTAATTTTTTATGTTTGTTTTAAATTTTTATTTTATTGGCAGCAACATTTCAATGCACTAGGGACAAGAGGCAATCAAGATGTGAAAGGAAAAATATCTAAAAGGAAAGTAAATAACTGTTGGAGGAAAAACAAAACTAACAAAACTAAAGAATATTTTGCGACTGTGTTTTTATTTTTTTAACATGGAATTATTGGGAAACAGCACTTGAAAGAAAATCGAGGTTGGCACAAAGGGAGAAGGATTCTGGAGCCTGCATGGAATTTGCTTCTTAATCAAATGTCTAAAGCTCCCTAAGTCCACGCTGGAACTGAGAAAAACTCAACAGCATCAGAAGCCTGAGATCTGGAGAATGTGTTTCTGTCAGCGAGTGGTTACTTGGGGCTTGAAGGGAGCATGTGAGATTCTTAAAGAGGAAAATGCGCCCCAGTGGGCTGTGGGCAACGCCTTCCCCTCTCGCCAGGCTCCCCAGAAGAAAGAGGGGTCATTTTCCCCACTGCCTCATGAGAGGAGTAGAGCGTGGGGTGACTTCCTTGCCATAGCATCCTGTGGACCTTATAAACCAGCCCCCCCCAACCCCAGGGCTGATTCCAAGGTGGAGCAAACCCTGCTTCTTGCCAGGAACCCTAAGAAATGCCCAGGAAAGCTGTTCCAGGCACTAACGCTGCTTTTACTTTTTTTGTCCTCATCAGCATCGTCAAGGAAACCAGGTATTTTCTTTTCATGCACATTGATGACTTCAGGTGGGGAACAGGCAGCTGTGGCAGGTGGACTTTGGAAATGCAGCGAAATATCCTGTCTTCGTATAAATGTTTATGGTAGCAAGGGAACCAGAGAAGAAAAACACAAGCAAAACGCGGTGTGACTCACAGGCGGAATTGCTTCTAAATAAAGCATTTCTCAGAGTTTCCCAGGAGGAGTCTGGAATGAACAAGGGCAGGACCGCTGGCTAGGGGCAGTTTTCAATTACAAAAAGGTGCCTCCACCAGTCACCCAGGAAAAGCGGTCGCTGCTTGACGTGTTGAAAGAGACCCGCGACTGGCAGGGTCACCGGCAGGCAGCCGGGTCGGGGTCCTCACCATGACGCGGCGTGGCGAGATTGGGGGGGCCCTGTGGGGAAGAAGGTGCTGCAGGGCACCACTTGCTGACTCACTGACTTTCCTCTAACAGGGCATGGCAGAGTGATGATAATTACGTTTAATTTTAGATCTTGTGTGTCCACTGGGAAGGTGTCCAGACCCGGCACAAGCCTCGTTGACTTTGGCACTTGAGTCTTGACGGGAAGGTTCTGATCCCAGAGTAACCACCTCATGCCCACCGGGGGCCAATCCAGAAGACGCGGGCTGGAAACCATTTGGGGGGCTCTTCTTTTGAAGCCATCACGCCGACTGCGGTTCTCCAGCTCTTCACTCTCGGCTGCCCCCCAAAAGCACAGCCACCTTCTGCCTACCCAGGATCTTCTGCCTACCCAGCCAGATGTCCCCCCCTTGTCATGTCTAAAGAACCTGAGCACAGAAGGACTGAAGTGGAGGCCTCCGCAGGTCTTCTATGGCTTCCAGGCGCTGATGATGAGGAAGGTGTGGTGATCCCATACTCAACCCTCTGGTACCTGGGATGAGCAGTGGTGTGGAGAGGGAAGGTCCCGCCAGCCGACAGTCACCTCTTCATGCCCAGAGGACCCCATGGACTGAGCCGACTTGTTTTGTTTTAACAAATAAAACAGAGGTCGCCCCATTCAAGGTGAATTCCAGAAATCTCACACAGCATGTCTTGCCCCAGGCCCCAGGCAACACTGTAGTTCTCACTGGCCACGGCCACCACACCTCCTTGGGCAGAAACTTAAGTTTAACCCAGCGACTTGCATTTTTCTGAGGTGCTATTTATCAGAAGCACATACTTTCCTGGGGAGCAACGGCCCGGACAAGGATGGATACTATAAAGCTGGGAAAGCCCAGGGGTGGACAGTGAGGGGCCTGGGGGCACAGACCCACATGGCCAGTGGCGACTCCTCTGGTGACCTAACATCTCAATGGAGCCAGCACCCGAACTTCCAAACTCCCTGCAACTGTTTCACAGCCTCCTGTAGGGGAAATGGGGGGGGGGGAGCCCCGGGGCGGGGGGACAGCATCTTTCTGTACATTTGTCTTGGCCTTGACTGAGTTCTGGAGACCAAAACAATCTCCTGCTTTTAATTCAGTCCATGTGCCACAGAGTCGTATGTTGGGAGATCTGACTTTTAATAAGAATGATGAGCCAGCAGTTTCGGTCCCCAGGAATTGGCAACGAGTCGCTGCAACACAGACTGATAAACGGAGCCGTTCTGGGCCCCGGTCTGGGCCCGGCCTCTGCTCCCTCTGCTGACGGGGGAGCCGGCTGGGGAGAGCTCCCCTCCGCCACCGTCCGGGGCAGCTCTCTGCCCTGAGGGCCGCCCTGCCTTCCTGCCCAGCGAGGCGGGCGCAGCCATGGCCGTTCTGGGCAAGTGGCCACGGGGATGGTTGCTCTCAACAGCTTGCAGCTGGCGGAGTGGGCGTCCGGCAGACACCACTGGCGACTCCCACACGGCTCCCTCACGGGTGCACGAGGCGCGGGGGCCTTCTGATTTATAAGGAGCTCTTTGTGGCTGTAGTTTGGGTTTTAGGAAGCAGAGCCCTGATGGGTGGGGCGCTGGCTGTGGGCCCCAGACACCTGCACGGCCCCAGCCAGCCAGGCCCACAGGCCTCCCCACGGGTTGGGCCAACCTGGATGAGCACGTTGAGCACGCTGGAGCAGAGGGTGCCAGGGTCCTGAACCCGACCTAGGGTTGCGGGCCGGGCAGTCCCTGCCCACAGGCAGCCCTCCTCTCGGAGCTGACCCCTCGAGGTGCTCTGAGACCCGGGAGGGAACCGCGTCGCGCTTTCTGGGCACAGGCTGAACTCGGGTCTTCTCGCTGCATCGCTGTTGTGCACGTCCTGAGTGACTTCTGAGCACGGGAGTGGGCGAGTCCATGGAAGGGTGAGAAGAGTCTTCTTGTCTCCTCGCAGGCTGAGAAGGGCTGCCCCGTGGGTGAGACTCACGGCGTCATTCGGGGGCAGCAGACACCCAGACCTCTGCCTTGCTGATTATCCTTTCTTTCGTCGCCAGGTCCCGGTCGCTCGCTCTCTGTCTTGTTTCCTTGCAGGAATTCACTCTCACACCCGGCTTTTGGGGGCCTGTTCACCTTGGGGTGTCCTCCAGGGAGGGCTGGCAGCCGCTGTCGGGGGAGGACCTGGCCCATACTGGCCTGATGTGAGAGGACACCCCCACTGCCTATGCAAATGGGGTGGGGATCAGACGCCCCACCCCTCCTTGGGGGTCTCTCCCTCAGCTAAGAGACCTGCAGCTCCACGCATCCACGCAGTGGGAGAAGGGAAGGTGAGCAGGGTGACAGGAACAGCAGCGGCTGACCAGCGGCCTGAGGGGACAGGAGTCTCTCCCTCCTCCTCCCTCTCCAGCCCTCCCCCCAACTGTCTCTCTTCCTGCCCCATCTTCTCCGTCCCTCCCCTCCCTGGCCAGGCCTCCTCCCCCTCCTCCTCCTTCCCCTCTCCCCTTCCAGTCTCAGTGTTACCTCTCAGTGATACAAAGGCCGAGGCCAAGGAGTCAGCCCTGGACACTTTCTGAGACGCTCGCCACAGACTCCCCTCTGCCTCCGATGGGCATGCTGGGGCACACACCCCGTGCACCCACGCTTGTGAAAATGCTTTCTCTTCCCTCTGCGAGTGAAATGGTCCTACCTATGGTGTGGTGCTTAACACCCCAGAGGAAATATCATCTGAAATCTAGCTGGAGTCAAAGGTGCACCCAGGCATTGAAAGGCCCAAAGGGAGAGGGCTGGGCCTACCCTGAGCGACTCCTGCTGACCTGGGGCTGAGCCCGCTTGTGACTTTGTGTCCAGCAAGGAGCGCCCCCCCCTCCACCGCTGGCACCTCCGGGGCTCCCCCGGGGGCCTTCGGGGAGACACAGCTCCAGCCTGCAGGTCCTCTCCCCACCATCACACTGCAGCCAGCACCCCTGAGTGCCTGGAGAGCCAGGCTGCACCCCGAAGGCCAGGCCTGTGGACAGCCTCCCACCTGCGCAGCACTTGACATGGTCTTGCCAGCAGGCTTAAGCTCTCCAGTCGGCAGGGACCTCGGACCCCGGGGTCCCAGGTGGAGCTGTGGCTGCCTCTTCCCAGACTTCCACTGGACCCATTCCCCTGCTCTTCTCATGTGAGAATCATGTCTAGTTTCCACTTCAGAGAAAGCAAGAGAAGCCAAATTCGATTCAACATAACCCCTCCACCTGGAGAGCTGGAACCTTCTAGAATCCTCTGGAACCTTGTACTGACAGGTGAGCTGCAGGCACAGAGCCCGGGGTTCCACTTGCTCGGTTCATGCAGCTGTCTAACGTTGCTCATCGGACACTGTTGCGTTGTACAGGTTTATAATGCGAAATGCACACATTTCATAAGACAGCCTGCTGGATGTAACTGTTTCAGGTTTTGGGGTGTTCTTATTTATTTTCTTCAATCCAGGATAGCCTGGAAATAATAAATCACTGAGCTAGACTTCATTTTCGGTGCCATACTATTTTGAGTCAAGCTGAATTTGATGACATGGAAGCCCATTTTGAAGTCAGCTCATGATTTTCACAACTGATTTTGTAAGAGAAAAAAAATATTCCCAGATAGTAAAGCTCTAAAAGTGCTAACTGTGTTGTTCAGTTGCTCCAACATAAGCATCCACAACAGGAAAGTAAACAAACCCACAGTGAGCTGAAAATGTAGTTTCTGGAATTCTTTTAAACCTTGGCTAACTTTTGGGGACTCCCAAAGGACAGGATTACTTCATGTCAAAGCAAAAATCCTCCTGACTCTTTAAACAGCCCACGGTTCCGGGAAATATGGAAAATGTAGATGAAAAATGAGTTCGAGTGGTGTTTGGAAAGGCTGCTGAGGTCACGGGGTCTCTGTCCCAGGCGGTCCACCTCTGCTGCTTTGGGGGCCCGTGGGGTGTTCTTCTTCCCTGTGTCCACTCTCCTTGTCTTCTTTCGCAAACCCCAGCTCCAACCCACACACCGCCAACGGCCGTCCTACAGCCCGGCCGGAAGGCCCACTGGGTCGGCTTCCTCGCAGAGCTGAAATCACACCATGTAACTGGCACCTTCCAGCACTCCCAGGGCGAGCGACAGCAGTGAGCGAAGCCCTCACTTTCCTCTCGTTTGTGGTAAACACCAAATGATTCTCCTTTTTCCTCCTGATCACACACCGACTCTCAGCTCATGCCTCGGCAGAGGGACACCCACACCCACTGAGACTCTCAGGGTTTGGTGAGTCTCAAAGACGGCAGCGGACAGTATTCAGTCAGAAGAATCTGAGCTTTTTTCTTTCCCAGCATAGGATTCGTGTGGGGAAGGTGGAGGGGAGAGGTGTGTGCTGTTAAGTTTATGCGCGAGAATTTAAAGCTTCACCTAATAAAATATCCAGACAAAAGGAATTAGGGCTCTTGGCAGAGTCACAGATAATCTGCCTCCATTTGGAAGGAGGGAGCGCAGAGAGGAGAAACCCGCTTCATCTCCCACGGCCCCTCTCTGGCAAGCAGCATCTCTCAGCTTTAAACCAAACAGTGACAAAGAAAACCAGCTGCTTTTACAATGAATAAACCCATTACCTCAACTCTTTATACATTACTGAGGTATTTTTACTTGTCAGATTTTCTGTTTCACGGAGGCGTGGATATTTTCAGTATGTTGTCAGTACAGACAGAAAGGGCTGCTTTTAGCAGCAGCACCAGATGTGGATGAGCACATGGGCCTTCCCTGCCCTCCCACTGCAGAGTCTGCTGCTGTCAAAAATAGCAGCAACCCGGGCTGGCACCTTGATCCAGCCATGCCTGCCGCTCACCAAGCCACGGCCGGGAGCTGCAAGCGTTGCTCAGGGCAGGCTGCCCCCTCCGTAGCTTGGACTCCGCCCTCGAGAAGCCAGGCCTGTCGCTGTTCAAAGGAAACAGGGCGGACTGAGAGTCTCTCTGACCTGAAGGGCACTCCTGTTTGACTGCCGGCCAGCACTCGCTTGTGCCCAGGGAAGCAGATGCGCCCTGGACAATCAAAAGCAAGAGCAGCAGGAGTTCTACAAAGTACCAGAATGGAGGCTACCTCCTCTGCAGGCACCCAGTTCCCTCCTCTCTTCCAGATTAATGGGTGCCCTCCGTGCTCAGTGGCTCAGAGGCGGGGCCAGTGTTGGCAGTGTTCCTAGACACAGCTCAGTCCTCTGGGGTCTGTAGCCCAAGGCTCCGGCAGGCGGGCAGTGGTTGCCAGCGTGCAGGGAGGTGCCCACACATTACAAAGAACCCATAGGCAGAGAGAGAGATGCAACCTCACAGAGCCAGCGCCCGCGGGGTTCCGAGGCGGCATCTCCCGAGGGGTTCGCAGTACAAGTGAAGGCTACAGGTTTGTTTGTTCATTTAAGGTGTCTATACATCCAGTCATTCTGATTGCTCCCACTCTTGGCCCCTTCCAGGCCGATCACCATGGAATCTATGCAAAAAAAATACAAGAGTATTAGACTATTTCTAGAATGATCTCTGAGTGACCTTGAGCCAGTATGTGATGCTCTCCAGTCTTCTCACTGATGGAATGGGGGTAAAGTGCTCTCTACCCTTTAGAGTTCATTGCAAATGTTCAGTGAGATGATGCACGGGCCTTTCCACACTGTTGAACACACACTCAACACTCAGTAGATGCCAGACATCACTATTGCATAGCAACCGAATGAGCTTTCCTCTCCATGGCTGCGTATTGCTGATAAGAAAAGTTTGGAGCCCAGCCTGCTTCTTGCCAGCCTTATCTCTCAGCGCTCTCCTCTTTGAACTCAAGACTCTAGAGATAGTGAAAATCATTCCGTTTCCTCAAAATCTTATTTTCTCTCTTTTCTTACAGGCCTTGGGGCCTGTTCCCCTGCCTTGGAACAGTCTCTCTAAACCAGCTGCTTACCCGGGTGCAAAAACCAGCTGCTTACCCGGGTGCCCTTCCTACTAAGGCTACGTTGGGTGTAGCTGCCATGTTCCCCTCAGCACATCTCTGTTACGTTCACCCATTCAGAGATGGAGGCACCATAAGCTCCATCAAACCAGGGTTCAAGCTGTGTTCTCTTTGCTATCATTAAGGTTTAATGGAGTTCTTACCCCATAATGGGTGTTCCGTCAATATTTAGTGTGTGGATAAAGATATGAAACGTTGGCAGCACATTTAAAAATTTTATTTCTTTTTCTTTTCTTTATTTATTCATACAAGAGCTAGGTATAGGTCAGAAATGTGAAGAGTGAGGGGATTCCCCAGAGACAGACTGGGGAGCAAATGGACAGATGGACTTAAATATACTGCTGAGGGGAGTAGCGGGGAGACAGGAGAGGTGTGCTGTGCCCTGTGGGTCACTCCCTGGTGGAGGACCAGCCTATGCCACAATGGCTGTCGACAGCTTCATAGTGCTGAGACTTAACCCAAAGTGCTGCCAGGGAGGCCCTGGCACACAGAAAACTATTAATACCCTCATGCCAGATGACTCCATTTAGAAATGAACAGGATCCTTAAAAAAGGAAAGATAACAGGAGTGAATGAAATCTGTACTGCTATAAAGAAATGGCCTTTGCTGAGGTAAAACTAGTGTCCCCCAATCTGGGGTTCTCTTCTTCCCTCATAATAATACAAGACTTGATTTTTAGTTGACTCCTTGGTCACCTTAAAACAAAGAAAATTTACGTTCCGTAATATCCCTCGTGGTTTGCTATGCCCAGGGTTTGGATAAGCTCTGATGAATGAAATGTAGACTAAATGTTGCTCTCCAATCCATTTTCTACAAAATCCAGCTAGAAGATACAGCGTCAGAGTCATCATCTACTGCTACCGCCATGCGCTCTACAGACCAGCAGACGCTCCCACCTGACGGAGACACAGGGAGCACATTCTTTCTTCTCCTCTTTTTCTAATACTCTTCAGCTCTGATAATTAGAATGAAGATGTGATAGCTGGAGTTTTGGGTGCCATGCTGGATCATGAGGAACGAGGCTGTATTTTGCGCTCAGCAAGTTCAGGAATGGATGAAGTCCGAGTCCCTGAGTATTTTAGAAAAAATGCAAACACCATGCTCATCCTGGATTGCGTCGGCAGCGATTACTTTTATGCTCTATTACTTGCCATTAGGTCTCAAATGATCAAGAATCACTTTGAAAAAAAATAGTGATTTCAGCTGGGAAAGAATGATGTAAAGAATTTCAAGCTTTATTGCAGGATTTTTCTAATAGAATTTTAATAGCAATAATGCATTGTATTGCATTAACTAGAGCAAAGAATCTTTTTAGAACCTAAGCATACTTTAGCGATGATAAATAGCACGGAACAGCCATCAATGGGATTCTCGGTTGGAGACGCTGAGCAGAAAGTCTCACCACTGCCACTGTGCACGAAAGGCCGTGACATCCAGGGGGCAGTCACTCCAGAAAGCTGCTGTATGTCCACAGCAGAACACAACCCCGCCCCTTCTTATGCTTGTGGTGCTATGGCTCACCACAGCACTAAGATGCCCCCATAATAATTGGGGACAATATTCAAAATATCGACCTGTACACTTAGGATTCTGATCAGCGCAGATGCTGGCGAAGTGGCTCGTATCTCTGCTCCGGTGCCAGAGCGGGGCTGGTGATGACAGCGGTGTCCGCCTCTACCCCCTCTCTTCCGTCCTAAGAGTGACCACGTTCTGTTAGCTCCTGGTGTGGATATGGAGACAAGCCCCGCCACCCCAGGCCCAGCCTGCCCAGCGCCACAGACTGAGTCCTCCTTTGTCAGTTTGCCATTGGTTAGATTAGAAGAAATCAAAGAACCTGGGTCCTTCTGGATGGCTACTTGGAAGGTATTAGGGTTTTCTGAGCATCGACTTTTCTTAACCGGTGGCTGCCTTGGAGTGTGCTCTGATGTGCACACACACAGACACAAAGATGTGTGTGCGAGCCCAACCTGGAGCAAGTGGAGTAGGTCCAGGGGCAGCAACGTTGCCCCTTTTCATTCTAGGAGCAGAAAACATCAGCACCTCCAGTAGACAGGACCCACCTCTGGTATTCAAGTCACAGAGCTCCTGCGTCTGAAAGACTATTTTTGATGTGCAGCTGTTGAGTGGAAACATCTGATAGTTTCTCTTCTCCAGGCGGGTTTGGTGCAAGATACCAGTAAACGATCATTTGTTTCAGTTCTTGTAAGTGTCAAGAGATTAATATTAGATAATGGTTCCTCCCACACAAGCTCCTTCTTCTGGCGTTTAGCCTGGAGGATCTCGGACTCTGGGAAAGCGTGCAGGGCCATCACAGGCAGGCTTTTATCTCCGAGACCTGTGAGGCCCCATCTGGTCGACACAGTCTGGCCAAGTGGGAGCAGGGGACCCACACCCCCACACCAAGTCGCCCTGCAGTAGTACTCATTTCCTTTTGATGTGTTCCCTGTGGATTCAGAGACTCACTGGCTATGATTCGCTAAAGGCATCACTTTTGTACTTGGAGGTCATGAGTGAAATCCCCTTTCAGCTCAGGGACAAGGAATTAGTTAAGATGTTGAACAAATGCTAAGATTTAACAACTGTGAAGGCTGCAGCATGATCCATGGGAATGGATGGTGGCCACAGAGCTTGAGCAGACTCCCAGTTTCCCATCGGAGACTCCAGAACTCAGGGGAGCAACTACTTGTCAATTGGTATGGGGCATTTATTGGTGTGGGAAACGTAGGCTGTCTTTCCATATCTTAACACCATCAGGTCTGTTCCAGCATGTTTCTGCAGATAAGCTCCGATCAACGTCAACACCTTGTTTGCCTTCCCTTGTGGTACTGATCAGCCTTGTTTCATGAAGATCCCCAATTACATACTTCTCAAGATCTGAACGCTACTTGCTGATAGCCAGGTGACTGAAGTTTCCATCTGGAGAGTCATTTAAGGTCATTTTTAAGAATCATTCGTGTTGTTAATGTGTGCATAGGGGAGGCATGGAAACCCAGATGCCAGGTGAGCTCCAGCAAAGTCCACTGAACTTGACTGGAGACAGTGGTGCCATGACATTGGGAGAAAGACATGATGGAAGAAGGTCAGTGCGATAGAAATGGGATGATCAGCCTGTCCTGCTTGCCAGGCTGGTTCTGGTCACCACGCCTGTGCAGAAAGTGATGTGCCAGCTCATGTCCTGGTGCCATGAGGGTCCTGGTGACACGTCACGTTAGGAAGGTAGCAGATGTCCCCTTCTGGGTGTCATGAGTGGTGTCTCCCGTTATTTGTAAGAGGAAAACATTTTACCCCTGTATTGCCTCATGGGGGCTCAACAGGGGCAATGAATGGGGGTTTGAGGGAGGTAAGATTCGGGGTCAATATAGAAAAGAGTCAATAGAAGGATATAAAGGAATAAACCAGACAATAATGTAAGTTCAAGATCAGCACAATTCACTTTAAGAAACACAAGGCACCTGCCACGCCCTCCTAACCACGTGCGATGTTCTGGACAGAAAGAATATAGGAGCTTCAGGGAGACGGAGACACAAATATGGAAAGAATTCACAAGAACAAATCTGGGCAGCTGCTGCAAAAGTTGCTGTCGTGATGACAAAGGATTGTGAGAAGAAAACACTTAATTCTTGTGAAGGGACCAGCAATGTCTACGGATGAATGAATGAGAGATCTGGCTTTAAATGAATGAAGGAACAGCAGCAGGCAGAAAAGCCAGGGAGACCCTGTGAGTGATGTCTAGGGCAACAACAGAGTTTAGGAATCAATTATTTTGCCAGGAAGCACTGGCTGAAATTCTCTTGAGATACTCTGCATACGTGCAGGGAGCTGGGATTTCCACTTCTTTCATTTGGAGCCACTTGCTTACATCTCTGTGTTTGTTTGTCTTCCCTCATGCCATCGATCTACCCCTGTGGGTACTGTGGGAGGGAACAACTGGCACAAGGCTTTCTGAATTTAAGAAAAGGAAAATGTTTAAATGTGCGCAAAATTAAAACTCCTTTTGGTTGAAATGGATCCCCCACACACACACACACACAGCCAATTGTCCTACTTTACATCAGAATACATTTTTACTTTGATTCTTTTCGGAGACTGTCCTGAGTCTCCCTTGGAGGTGGGTGGAAACTCCGACAACGGCTAGCAGTCTGGTGGAATGGTGGATGATAAATCTAGGGTAGTGTCAGATGTAGCTGAAAAAGCTTATAATCTGCAGAGTCTTACACTCAGCACACTGGGAAGGCTTGTGTCAAGTATACATACCCGAATGTTCCAAAACTGTGAGATGATGGCTCCCAAATGGCAAATAAATGTCCTTAAATCATCACAATTTTAGACCCGGTTAAGAGTATCAAGTTCATTGCCAGGTGCCATATTATCGCTTAACCAAAAATTCTCTATAAAAATAGCTTCCCCACTGGAATGGTGGTATGTACACAGAGGGATCTATTTATGCTGCAGTTCAGTTTCAAACATTTTTGAGAAATGAGCTGAATGGATAGAATTTAAGCAGAATGTGTACCTCTGGAGAGATGTGGCAGATGTTAGCTCTTGAATTGGTGGAAATAGAAACGACAACCTTTCATCGCATGAACAGACCTATTTAAGCCTTTTAGGGTTATGCTGACTTTTTAATATCATCTGTAGACAGAAGTGACTTCATGTGACAAACACAAAGTTGTTAATCAACTTTTCGATTGAGAAGCGGTAGCCAGTCTCCTGCCTCCTGGGCGAGATGCTACTTGTGCGGAGGAGCTGGCCCTGGGGACAAGTGTTTGACTTGTTCTCCTGCTTCAATCCTGACAACACCAGAGAGCAACGGCTCCTTGCAGACGAGGGAAAGAGCTCCAGAGTGGTTAAGCCACAGCGTCCCACATGCCTTCCTTGTTCCTCTGAGAAGCCTGTCACTGTCCTGGAAATATTCAGACCTGGTCCCCAGAGCCCTCTGAAGCAGAACCCCCGAATTTGAATCCGCCCTCCTCCTGGATGGCAAGGGCTGAGCCAGTTCATCCCACTCTCACCAGGGCCCAGAGCATTCCTGGGCCCCATAGAGGCTGGGGCAGTATTTTTTTTTTTTTTTTTTAAGATTGATTTTTTGGCCCTCCCTGGTGGCGCAGTGGGTTAAAGCCCAGCACTGAGAATCTGAAGCCGCTTGCGCATGAGTTCGATTCCCACCTGCCCCGGAGGCGACCACATGGTGCAGCAGACTCCTCCTGACCCGCCCGCTGCTCCCCTCAGCAGTGTACTTCATAGATCTGCCTGTTCTGTTCCCCGCTCTGTCTCTGGTGAAGCCTCTCACCGCCCCTGAGCCTCTGGCCTGTACCCCAATTCTGTATGTACAAATAAATAAATCTTTTTTTAAAAAAAAAAGATTGATTTTTTTCTGCCTACAGACCTGGGGTACAGGCCAGAGGTACAAGGGAGGTAAGAGGCTTCACCAGAGACAGAGCGGGGAACAGAACAGGCAGATCTATGAAGTACACTGCTGAGGGGAGCAGCGGGCGTGTCAGGAGGAGTCTGCTGCACCATGGGGGTCACCTCCTGTCCAGGGAACCAACTCATGCTGCAATGGCTGCGGATTGCTTCACAGTGCTGCACTGCAAGCTGTGGTGCCATCAGGGTCAGTACTGTTAAAGGAACTGGATCCATATGGTGACAAGTGCCTTTGGACCTGGGAGGGAACAGCCTGAACTGGGAAAGAAGGAAAAGAACCCCACAAAGGGACGATGAGCCCACATGCAAGCATGGGTAGAATTTTAAGGCCTGAGGACAGTTTGTAAAAGCCTTCAGTGGGGCAAATCAGGTGTTTCTTGTCAGAAAAGGGCACAGCACTGAAATAGGAAGCTCTTTTTCTGTTACCCTTTCAAGGTCATACATCGCAGTTTGCAAACGCTGAAGCTTTCTTCCGCTCCAAGTAAAAATTTGACTTGTTCATTATATAAAAATCCTATTTATTTGGTGCTCATTCATCAATATTAATGTGAATTGAAAGATGCAGGGTAGATGCAGTTAATAATTTTACTTCAAATATTTTTTAAAGAATCTCAGCTACTAATCTGAAAAAATATATTCCTTTTCTAATCTTCATTTATTTAAATTGCCCAGGCTTAATTGATCCAGGCTTAGCTTTCCCTGTAATTAAGAAACATTGTATGAAGCCACCTTATGCAGTATTCTTGATGTTCTGAGATACTAAATCTGTTGACTCTTGACACTCCAGTTAGAAGCTAACTTCTAGTGAAGATCAGATATAAGTGCATCTTTTTTTTTTTTAAACAAAATCTCCTAATGAGCTAGGGCAGCCTTTATGAAAAGCTGCTTCTTGACATTCAGAACACTTAGCGAGCAATCTCCTTAGAACACAGACGTGCAGTCATGTGAAAGCTTCCAAGCAAACTGCGGTCCTGCGCTGAGCAGCCCTAACTGCTGGCGGAAAGGTGGGTGGAAGAGGCTAGGGTTACAAGTTGTTTCTCTCAAGGCAATTAACCTGCCTCTCCCTCCTGCCTGTACATTGAGACTTTCGATGCCAGGCTGCCAAGCACTGCGCATTCACAAATAAACACTGCCCGGTTCTAAGAGGCATCTCGCACGTCAGTGTAAAATGAGACTGAGAGAGTTGTTTGCTTTCCTGTCTCTTTCGGGGAGAAAAGCAAAGCTGGAGTCCCTGTGGGTTGTCTGTCTCAATGGCAACCTCTCTGCAAAGATGCGCCAGTCAGGGCGAGAGCCTCGGCTGTGTCACAGCCCCTCGGGAAGGTGATCCTTGGAAGGAGATGAGGTCCCTCCGCAACTGAAGAGAAGCAAGACACTGTCCTTTGTGATGAGCCCATTCAAACAGGCTACCGGTGAACCCCAAAGTTCTTTCACAGTAAAGAAGGTGACGCAGCAGGAGGGGTCGGCAAGGCAGCAGAGGTGCTCAGCGCCAGGGGTGTCTAGGAGGCCAGTGTCTCCCAGGATGCCCGGATGGGTGCCACCTTCCCACCTAGGCCAGAGATGGCACCTGAGAGCGAGAGGTGAGTGGGCTCATTTGAGAACTCTGTGGCTCAAATGCCCCCACATACCAGAGGAGGGTGTGAGGTGCTAAAATAAATGGCAAAGCACAGGGGCGGCGCACCCTGACTCCGGGAGGAGAAATGTGCTCAGAAATGGCACTGGGCGCCCTGGAACGTGCAAGCCCTGACCTGGGAGTCTTGCACCTCTGCAGCACAGAGGGGCTCTACCTTGACACGCTGCAAATTAGCCATGGCTCCGACGTCTGTGGACACGCTTCGGGTCTGCAGTAGTGAAAAATAGCAGGTGTTTACTCAAGAGGTGTTTACTGACTATGATTTTAGGGCATTGTGCTGGGACTTGTGTAGACTGAAGATAAAGATATACAAAGACTGCCTTTGTCTTGAGTTACTTAAAAGGGTTCACACACTATTTTCAAAGAGTGTATACCCATGTGCACATATCTGCACAGATGTATATACAGGTATCTGTATAAGCACACGTGTATGCACAAGGGTAGTGTGTGTATACATATACACTCAGTGTGTCTGCTTAGATATATGTCTAAATATCCCTAAAAATAAATGCAAATAGATATAAAGTATACACACACACACACACACACACACACACACGTATATCCCTGAGAATGTGTGTATAGAGGTACATGTACACACATAAAGCTTATGATTACATATGTTCTTACTCCAAGTAACAATGATATTGATACTGACGTTTTGAAAAAATTAGCTAGAATTCTAGAACTTGCATGAGGCTGTCTGGCATCCACTGATAAAAGAAAAATCTTAGTCCTGGGAATTTGAGCGAACCCTGGCTAACTTTCTGAATCCCAAAGAAAGCTTGTCCCTGGGTAGTGAAGAGTCCTGAAGAAAGAGGAGACTCTGAAGCAGCGCGTGGGTTCTGGATCCCAGCTTCACGGTCTTGTAACTGTGGATTAAGCCGTGGACAAACCTCCTTTAAAGGGCTGGGTCAGGATCGGGTTTACTAACAGCTGACTCAGCACATACTGTAAATGTCAGTTCTTTTCTGACTTCCCCAAGGTCTTTCCCTTTGTTTACTTTGATTCACTGGAGTCGCATAAATGATCTTTCTCACACTGGAGATCTAACTACGGACAAGAAGGCCCATGAGAGCTGGTCGATTTCTTGAGATACCTGAACACTTCCTCTCTTCAAGCCACGTTAAAATGTTGGCAAAATACTAAATGCTTTTAAGTGCACAGCACAGGGAAATGACCAGAGGCATGCAGTGATGACAGGGATGTCAGCTAGTCCAGTCAACTAGGAATATGCATTTAACTTGTGAGTGAACTGGTGGGTGACCCCATATGAATCTAAGGTCTTTGAAGGCCTGAACCCTCAGAGAAAGGATGAACCAAAATAGATTCTCCCACTAATGCACATAAGCTATCTAGTATCAGCCTTGATGATACACATTAGACAGCTAGTGGGAAAGAAGTATTCTTCGGGAATGTGTTCCATCTTTCACGGGGGTTGGAGTTGGGTTCACAGCGTGCACGTAGCCTGCAAAACATCAGGCTGAGAATGTGACATCCTGGGGCCAGGTCAGCAGTGGTTGTGGGGACTCAGTAGGAGTAAATGCAGCTCAAGATTAAAAGCACTTTCAACCCAGGCTTCAAAGAAAGTTGCAAAATTCCTATAAGAATAAGAAGTCCAAGCCAGGCACGGGATACGTACGTCACTAGGGAGCTGTGAATGAGTGTCTGGAGGAGCAACACAGTGTAATGGGACCACGGAGCGTCAGACAGCAAAATGATTGGATACAAATCAAAAAATAAATACATATCTAGGCAAAACACCACTCAGCTATATAAAAAAAAAAAGAAGAAGAAGAAGATGAGATCTTGCCATTTACCACAACCTGAGCAGAATTGGAGGGAATGATGCCAATTCAGATCCACTATGAAGAGGAAGCCAAATACTGGATTCGCATGAGGAATATAAAGAAACAAGCAAAGGGACAGACAAGCTAAACCAAAGCAAGCCCTAGAAATCTGCCTGAACATCTGAGGCTACCAGAAGGTAGAGAAGAAAAGGAAGAGGGAGCCCAATGGGTAGGGTGTAGGGTTATGGGTCTCGGGTGGTGGGTGAGGTGCGGAGAGGTACATCCGAAAGGTGTGAACCTGTAGTTCTAGCTCATAGATCGTGTCGAAAGTCAATGCTATCTCAATTAGAAACAATACAAAAAAAAAAAAAAAAAAAAGGAAAACAATGCAACACGTTAAAAAAAAAAAAAGTGGCCTTACAAATCCAATACAAAGTCAAAGTACTCACAGTTCCAATACTAAGTGAAAGTACTCACAGATGAATTTTTTCACCAGCAATCGTTTATAAGGCGTTCAAATACTCAAAATACATCTTGTCTACTACCTACACAGGCAAAACCAGCCCTGAGAAATGCTATTTTCATGTAGCATTTACCTACAGTTTCAGCAGATTTCTTAATGCTCTGCTGGAGCTCAGTCTTGAGGGCATGAATGCTTACTTTATATTCTGTATCTCTTGACTTTAAAGTACACACTCACATATTATTTGTTCTGATTGAAATATTTCTTAATGTAAAAGATCTAAAGAGTCCCTCAAATCTACCTTGCACATTTCAGACAACAACAAATGTTGAGGTGTGCAGGCATGGAAGGGCACCCGGCCAGGGCTGAGAGCTGGGGATCACAGGGTGTCCATTCCGTCTGAGATGGCAGAGGTGGAGGAGGCCCTGACGTGACTTCAGCATCAAGGGGTACAGGTCATCTTCCTGCTGGGAACAGAAGAAACTGCCCTCAAGAGCCCCCAGACAACCTCAGCACAGCACAGCACACCGACCTCACGGACAACTTCATCTTCACCTGAAACTGACCCTGAGAATGACCTTACCTTCCTCTGAATTCACTCCAAGAAAAATGAAATTATGGTTGCACCAGATAAAGACTACTTTCTGATTATGACTCAGAAACCAACCAAGTAAGCCACGCTCTTGGCTGCCTGCATCATCCCTTCCTACTGTAATGCCTCCCAAGATTAACGTTGCCAATCATGTCAACCAACTGGCATGTGGAAATGACCTCGGTGCCCACCCAGATCAAATCGGTGACAAAGGGTGGGCTGCAAACTCATCTCTTTGCTGCCAGCCACCCCATCCACCCCCCAAATTCTCAGACAACCCTCTTTCCTCAAATCCAGGCTTGGAGTAGGAGTTTATGAAAAATCCATACCCTGCTTCCTCTAACCTTCAGTTTACTGTGTCAGCCTTTGAAAAAAGCTACTTTTTTTAAACTAAGAATAAGCAAATGCTCGAGCAGTAAATGTTGAATAAAAATTCAGCATTTGCCTCAATCTAATATGTATCAGTTCCTGCAAAAGCTGAAGTATGGCAATGGTAAGAGGTTAGTTAGCCCATGGTGACCAAAGAAGGCTGTGCTCTCCAGCATATCTTGAAATCAGTCATTAGAAAATAAAACTTGTAGGAAAAATTTTGTCTTGAGTCTGTGTAATCTCTCAGGTTATTCCGTGAGGCAATCTGGTCATGAACGTGCTTCCTTCTTTGCAGTGGCCTACAGGAAGCTCAAGTCCCAGTGGGTGCTCTGCGGCAGTTTCCTTGTGAGGGAGCCTCGTGCCTATGGGTCCTCGTGGCACCCCAAAACTTGGTCAGGTCATCCTGCTAATTTCGGGCAGCAAAGGAGCCCTGTTGTCAGGTCAAGAGTAAATGGGGAAGAGGTGAAGTGAAGAGAGCAGAAAGAGCTCCCTCTACTCCCTCCACCACGGCTCTTCCAAAGAGACGCTGTCAGAGGCTCCTTTCCCTGACACAGACTTAAAGGTGGGGCCCCCACAGCTGTTGCGCCTACCCAGGGAGCCCTCGGCGTGGCCGGGGTCCCTGCCTTGGTAGACCAGCTGGACTGGGTTCACTTACAGCTGTGCCTCTAGATGCCAACACAAGATGTACTTTGAGTGTTTCAGCCTTTAAAAATGGTTTTCTGATGAATGAATTCATCGGTGAGTGTATCTCTCACCTCACATTATGTTTTTGAGGTCCGCATGCTTTCTTTATTCTGTTCCTATCCCACTGCTCCGTGTAAAGGACATGTACTCTGAGTGTGTATAGCCTGGTCCGACACATGGGTACACACAGACCACACACAGACCACACACACACACCACAGCACACATGCCATGCACACACACACATCCCATGCCATACACACCCCCACATCTACACAACACACATACGCTTCCCACACAACATTTACACCAACACATACACCTCACACACCACGTAAACACACACCACACACACCATATACAAAGCACACACATGCTACACACACACATCATACACTGCCCACACACCCCTCATGCCATGTATACAGAACTCACACACGACAAGCACACACACACACACACAATGCACTACACACACACCTCACACACCACCACATACACAGAGCTCACACACAACAAGCACACCACACACACATATCCCACCACGCATACTCGCCTCATGTCTCACACACACAACAGACACAACACTGCACCATACACAATACACACTCATGCACAAACAAAAGTTCCACCATCTGAGGATTCTATAGAGATGATGAAATAAATATTCTAAATTATTTTGCACATGCTACCAGATCACATGAGTATGAGTGTGTAAAAAAGTGGGCCACTGACGCTGAATTAACACCAGAGAGCAGAGGCTGCTGCTAGTGGGAAACAACCTTCAGTTGGGTGCAGGACAGTGTGGGGACCCTGTACAGGGTTGTGACAGCCTTGCAGGAAGGTAGCGACTGCCCAAGTGGCTTCAGAGAGCATTTCTGAAAAGTCCTCTGTTCTCACAGCCTGTCTGTCCTTCTCCGTCTCTGCTCCCGTGGTTCCGTTTCTGGCGAGAATTCTGCCCTAAGGTCCTTTATGTCAGAACTAGCTAGAACCTCTTCCTGCAGTGGCCCTTGCTGTGGACCTTGCAAGTGGGGGAGAGGTGCTCGGACTCCCTCATCCAGAGGCCTCAGGGAGGGCTACTGCAGTGATGTCAGTGTCGGTAAGGCGTTACCTTGCCTCCACTCAGTGGATGGCCTTTCTTGCTCAAGGGCCTCGTCAGGTCACCAGCGGAACGTTGCCACCACCAGGGAACTCACCACTATCACTTCCTCCCAGCAGTGCACTGGCCTTGCAAGGATGCTCCTCTCTCTGTCCTGTCACTGCTCAGGTTGACCAAGGGAACATCAGGAGTGGCAGAGGCCGGTACAGTGCTTCTGGGAGTGGAGTCGCCTTTAGGGGGGTGAGGAGGAGACAAGACTCAGAGCCGCTGAATTAACTGCAAATCTCTCTCCCTCTCCCTCTGTGGTTTCTTTCTAATTTGCTTTGGATTTGATCAGCAGGTAAAAGAACACACAGTTGGTTTAGGAGTCCACCATCATGGCCACGAGTGCTGTGTCCACTTAGATTCTGAGGGATAACCAATAGCTCCTGGAAAGGTGGTGAGGGCGACAAGGTGGGGTCCCCATCATAGCCAGGGATAATCTGATATTCTTCCCAACAGAACTCTCCTTCCATGTCTGCTTACACCAGAGATCTCTGAACCTCCTTCATGGTTTTCTTTCAGCATTTAGGTCCGTAAGTCCATCAGAAAAAGGAGAAATTGAAAGTGCAGAACCAACCTTGATCTTGACATCATAGGTGAATACAGTTGGAAGGGAGGAAATTACTAAAGAATGGGGAGAAGGATGGAGAGTGGGTTGGGTGGGAAAGGCAGGACCACACAGAGGAACTTCCCCAGAAATCTGGCTCCTGTATCAACAGCCCTTTCAAATATGCTGTGCTCTACTGAGATCAAATGCTGGGAGCTGGGCAGCTTTCCAACTTGTCCTTAATTGTACTCTTGACAGCCTGGCTTTATTATTGGTTTCTCAGTGTTGTGGATGCCAAGAAAATCAGACACCATAAAATGAAGGCTAGATTTTAAAACCAAATATTAACCATACCTTTCATGTTTAAGTGTTTCCCGATGGACAGCATATTTTTCACACTCATTATTGCCTTTCTTTTCATCACGCTGTTGGAGTTATGCAAGGAATTGAGCTCATTTTGCATACAAGAAAACTAAAACTCAGAGAAGTTAGGTAACTGGATAGAGGTCACACAGCCAGGGAGTGGAAGAATGGGGATGAGAGCGCGGAGGTCTTCTGTTTACATCAGCACTATGTTCTGGCACATTTTCTGTCCCATCTCTTGCTGGTGAAGACCTGGCCATAGTGCTCCTTACTATTAGGATGCAGGTAATTTGCTCACTGATTCTCTGTCATAATCCCCCCTCAAGAGATCGCTTTCTCAACAGAGTTAAGTATTTATTTGAATGGGCTGACAGCCCTAAAAGTTGAAAATATGTGTAATTCTGGAAACATATCTTCTGAATATTTCTGAACTGTGAGGAAATGCAGTAGAAGGGAACAATTTCTGTCCTAGTCTCTTGGACAGTCAATTCATGTCTCTGCTTTCTGGGAGCTCAACCTATCTGTTGGAGAAGCAAAGCGGTTCTGATAGATAGATTAACTCTATGAATGCACTACCCAGACGTTAGCAGGAACCTTAAATCTAGCTGTCCTTTCTAACCAATATGAAGCAGCCGGGGTCCTTCTGGAAGTGAAATGCTTTCAAGAACCGGGTGATTCAATAAGCAAATTTGGGCACTTCACAACAGAAGTGTCTTACTTTACAAGCTCAAGAAGCTGGAATCTTCCTCTTTGATGTGCTCTCCAGAAAAGTGAGTCTGAGAGGGGGGAAGCTCTTCGTCACCCAGGAGAGCGAATAGGTAGACACACAGTTATGGGCTACAGAGAACGGACTCTGTCTGTAGAAACTCATAGTCAGCTGACTAGGGCCAGTGAGTACCTTCTTTTTCAGCGCGACCCATCGTCTGGCAGTCCTAAAGTAATACAAAACGTTGCTACCCCGCTTTATGCCAGTGTGTGGGAAATGCCCACCCATATGTTGTTTGGTCTGAAAACAATTCAGTATGTTGGAAAGGAAAATTTATCGATTTCTCTAAAACCTTAAATAGGCCTATTTTTGGACTTAACAGTTCTCCCTCTCAATGGTGAGTATATTAAAATTAAATAAAATAATCAACTAATAACGTCCCTGTAAACTGGTAGGCAATGACTGGATGACCGTGGTGGTCTAGTTATGCCATGGAACTCTACTTCATGAATAGACAAAGCACGAGGTCTACAGACATGCCTATGAAGTTATTTCTATCACATGTAAAGCAGAAAAATAGAAAACCACTTTTCTCTACCTTTTGTAAAACAGTAAAATGAAAGTGTATTACACACCAGTGCACACTTACAAGGTCATGTGAGCATAAACACCACATTGGAAAGAGAGGCCACATCCTCTCCCCTCCCCTCCTCCCTTTCTCCTCCCTTTCTTTCTTTCTTTCTCTCTCCCTTTCTTTCTCTCTCTCTTTCTCTCTCTCCCTTTCTCTCTCCCTTTCTCTCTCTCTTTCTCTCTCCCGTTCTCCCCCGCTCTCCCTTTCTCTCTCCCTCTCTTTCTCCCTTTCTCTCTCCCTTTCTCTCTCCCTCTCTCTCTCTCTCTCTTTCTCTCTCTATTTCTCTCTCTTTATTTCTCTCTCTCTCTCTTTCTCTCTTTCTTTCTACTTCTTCTTCACACACTCCAGTATTTTAAAATTTTCTGCAGTGAGCCAAGCACTATTTTCATAATTTTTTTCAATAAAGATTTAAGGGAAAAATAGCCAGCACGCCGGGAGCTGGCTCCGGGCTAGGCAAACCTAAGGCTCTTGCATGTGTGTCCTGCTGGCTAGGGTGTAGGAGGTGGCATGTCATCTTACAAGTGACAAAAGTCAGACTGAGGAACAGAGAACTGGCTCGGGCCGCGGTGAGGATGGAACAGAAACCTGGTCTGGACTCAGACAGGGAGACACGGCTGCTCCCCTCCCGGGGAGACCTGGAACTGGTGGATTGTGTTTGGCAACTGCAGGGAGCAAGGGTCGGAGGGGGCACCCACAGATCCACTTCGTTGCAGCAAGCCCTTCTTTGGTGAAACACGTGCCTGGGTGCTCTGTCCCAGAGGCCGGGCTCTGTCCAGGCTGGTCCTTGGCATGTGCCTGTGATGCAGTGATGGAAAAATGGAGGGGAACAACCCGACCAGGTCTTCTCCTTGGTGGAAAAAACATCTTGAACTGAAACAGAATGACCTCCTCACCCTGGCTCCTGGCAAAGCCCAGGGCAGCTTGATCTCAAAGTGCTGTTTTCCTGGGTGAAGTGGGTCAAAGGTGCTGATCCAGCAGGCTGCCCAACGGGCTCTGGCATCTCCCCTTCTGGGAACAGGGTTTTGGCTCTTCTGCAAGTGGCCACGGAGATCTGGTTACAGCCTTGCTGAGCTAGAGGAAAGGCCAGGCTTGGGGTCACGCAAGGCCTGAGAACTGTCCGGGAACGAATTCACCCCTCTGCGGTCGGCCAAGTGGGACGTTCGGTTCTCGGAACCTCTTTCCTTACGTCTGGGAGGGCGCCATGGCCTGTCCACATCCAGCTTCCGGGAAGGCGGAAACCTGAGGAAGCCGAGGAAGTGGAAACGCGGGGTTTCACAAATACCCGTAACACTGCCGGGGCCGGGGCCAGTGTCGGCCAAGCTGCTGACTAAGTTGACACCGCAAATCCCTCCCACCGGACTCGACCTGGGCAGTTCCTGCTGCACGCTGGGCTTCCTCCACGCAGGTGAACCCGTACCTGGGCCAGGCGGGAGTCGCCTGCCGCTGCTGGTCTGAGATCCGCCTTGGTGACGCCCCGCTCCTATTCGTGCCCACTTCGGGCCTGGTTGCTTTGCAGTCTCACATGCCCACTCAACCATGCGCCATGGACGGGCATCAGTGGCCCATCCTAGCCCACAGTGCTCACTGTGACCGGCTGGGTGAGCTGCAAGGTAAGAAAATTGCTCTGGGCCCTCCCTGGTGGCGCAGCGGGTTGGAGCACAGCACTGCGAAGCTGGCGGTGGTCGCTTCACTGCGAGTTCGATCCCTGGCTCTGCATGTGACCCATGTGGCGCGAAGACCTCTCCGACCCTCCCGCTGCTCCCCTCAGCAGTGTACTTCGTCTATCTACCTGTTCTGCCCCCCACCCTGCAACTCTGGCCTGTACCCCAGTTCTGTATGTATAAATAAATAAATTAAAAAAAAAAAAAGGCTTTGCCCAAAGAGCCAGTTGCCAGCCACTGCATAGGCTGGTTAGGGTGTGTACTTTACTGGCGAGGGCAGAGTCTTCAAAAAGGATGCTGGGGGGAGTGGGGAGGAGGATGGGGGGCTGGAGAAGAGCAGCCTGGGAGTGAGACTAGAGATGAAGGGCCTAGAGAAACAGGAGTGTGCATCACAAAGAGAACACTCTGGAAGACTGGTGGAGCAAAGACAGACATCCAGAGGATGCATTCAAAGGAGGACATTCGTCTAGGAAGACAGATGGCAGAAAATGCTCTTTCAGCCCTGTACACCACCCCCCTCCACCGACCCAGCCCTTTTGTTCAGCACACAAACCTCACAACCAGACAGTGTCGCCCTAAAAATCACATTGAAATAACACCACAGGTAGATCCCTGTCTCGCCCGCTGCCCCCGTCAGCAGTGTACTTCCTCAGTCGGCCTGTTCTGCTCCCCACTCTGTCCCGGGTGAATCCTCTCACGGCCCCTGCTCCTCTGGCCTGTACCCCAGTTCTGTATGCATAAATAAATAAATATAAAGAAAATAAATAAATGAGTGGGAGTGTTTGTGACATCACATCTCTGTTCTCTTCGTGCACCATGACCAAAGGTTTGAGACAGCTGGCAATGATGAAAGGACAGGCGAGGCGGCCCTGGCCTCTGAGAGCGAGTCTGTGGGGCAAACACAGAAAAAGAACCAGGGATGCTGTGAGGGCCTAACCTTCTCAGCAACAGCCCAAATGCCAGATTCATTAAGCTTGAAAGTAAAACAAGAAAGGAATGATTTAGGATCCTGACACACTGAAAAGGTGAGGTGGAAACAAAACAAGAAAAAGGAATGAATATTATAAATGCATTTGGTCATATAAAACTACCCACAGGTCTACAAAATAATAGTGTTTGTGGGAAAAACAGACCTACCTTTGAGGAAAATTGAGAAAAGCTTGTTTAGGAGTGGGAAGAAAATTATAAATATACTTAGTACAAAAAAGCTCTCTCTATATATAATATCCTGTGTGTTTATTCACATACACACACATATAGTCATGCGTCATTTAACAATGGGTACATTCGGAGAAAGTCATCATGACGTGATTACGCCATTGTGCAAAATATCATACATTATAATTACACAAACACAGATGGTCTAGGCTAAAATGCATCTAGGTTATATGGCATAGCCTTTCAGAACCACCACCATATATGGGTTTCCTTTTTGACTGAAAGGGTGTTGTGCGGTGCATGACTGTAATACTGTATTTTTAGAAATGTCTCCTAGGGGTATGTTGGCATGTTATATGGAAGAAATGAACATGTGAGACTTGGTGTAAATCTTAGTTACATCTAGCTCAATCTATTTCAGAAATAATTACTAAGCATACTCAATGTACAAGGTTCTGTTGTATATCGAGGGCCACAAAAGGTAACTGGACACCAAATGTGCTTTCAAGAGCCTACACCATGGTTAGAAGTAGAGCAAATGTGTGCCAAGGGCCAGCAGCAGGGTAGAAGCCCGCTGTGGTAATAACTGGGTGCATTTCTGTAGAGAATGCCAAGGTAATAACAGCCTGGCCTAAAATCCAGTCATTTTAAGCAAAGCTAGTGATCACATATCCCTCCCAAGAAAGTCTTTTGTGGTCTAAGTTAGTGTTGACAAATAATGGTCAAGGGGCCAAATCCAGTCAAAACTGTATAAATAAAGTTGATGTGGAACGCAGACATGCTCATTCATTTATAGATCTTCTATGGTTACTCTCTCCCTGCTCCAATGGCAGAACAGAACAGTGTCACAGATAGGTGCAAAGAATAAAATATTTGCTGTCTCTTTTTATGGGAAAAAGTTTGCTAAAGTGTAAAGTTTAAAACTTGCTGCAATTTCTGCTGAGTTTTGATTACACCCACATATGTATCAGTACTTTTCCATTACTTGTCCTTCAAACAGCACTGTGTTTAGGGAGTGGTTGCACAATAATCAGATATGTGGCTGCCTTTGTGGACACAACTCGGTGCATTTGTTTCGAGTGTCAGTTTGTCCCTGTGTGGCCTCCACTCCCATCCATCCCCATCTACGTACCTTATACTATTTCTGCCTTTCAAAAGCAGATTAAAAATAAGTGTGGACAGGCCCTCCCCGGTGGCGCATCGGGTTAAAGCACAGCACTGAGAAGCTAAAGCCACTTCCGCATGAGTTCGATTCCCGCCTGCCCCGGAGGTGACCACATGGCGCGGCAGACCTCTCCTGACCCGCCCGCTGCTCCCCTCAGCAGTGGACTTCGGCAGTTGGCCTGTTCTGCTCCCCACTCTGTCTCTGGTGAATCCTCTCACCCTCCGCATCTCTAGCCTGTACCCCAGTTCTGTATTAATAAATAAATCTTTAAAAAAAAAAAAATAAGTGTGGATAGGCCCTCCCTGGTGGTGCAGCAGGTTAAAGCACAGCACTGAGAAGCTAAAGCCGCTTCTGCATGAGTTTGATTCCCACCTGCCCCGGAGGTGACCACATGGCGCGGAAGACCTCTCCTGACCCGCCCGCTGCTCCCCTCAGCAGTGTACTTCGTCCATCTGCCTGTACTGCTCCCCACTCTCTCTGGTGAAGCCTCTCACCGCCCCTGAGCCTCTGGCCTGTACCCCAGTTCTGTATACACAAATAAATAAATCTTAAAAAAAAAAGTGTGGATAACGTTCTCACTGTAAAGCATCAGAAAGAGAAGCTGCGTTACTCCAGCATTTTATTCTATATGCTCAGGATGTCCAGGTATGTTTACAAACTTCAAGTAACAAGCCAGGTACAAGCTGCAAGATGACAATTTTTCTTGGTGGGTGCACATTTAAGTTCCTTCAGTAGCTATTTTTTGGAATTTAAAAAGCATGTTGAGAATGAAAATTAATGGATTTACAGGGTTACTCTTTTGATTTAAAACTGAAGAACAAATCAAGAAAAACAGCTATTAAAGATTATTATGATTAATTGAGGTGAAAAAAAAAGAGAAAAAAAAATGTGAAAAATGATGTAAAAATAAACTTTTTAATAATAAAAAAAAGATTATTATGATTACTATTGAAAATAATTTTGCCATACAGAAAAAGGAGTGTCAGACACACTGCATCTCAAAAGCATATGACCTTTAAACAGTGACGATGTCATGAGAAAAGGCCTAGGGTCATGGGATGTGCGGGCCTAGCCATCGCAGACGTTTTCGATGAGGCTCTACTTCCAAACAGTCAGTGTCGGCTCTGTCTGAAGGAAACACTGGTCGCCCCAAGTATGCGTCTGAGACTGTGAGCCAGGGAAGTGTGTGCACCAGCAGACACGAGCATGTACAAAGGCACCTGCTCCCCCAAGATATATGCAGAACTTGGGGTGGGAGATTCAACTCCAAGCATGTGCCTGAGACAAGGTGATCCTTGGGATCGCACTAGGGGAAAGAGAAAATCGCAAGGAAAAACTTGACAATTTATTCTGCTGCAGTTACTTTCACTTCTCTCCCCCACCTACTTCTCCCTTCCTCCCTCCTTTCCTTTCTCACTTCCCCTTCTTTCTCCCTTCCTTTGCCCCCATCCCTCCTTCCTCAACTTTCTCCCCTCCTTTCTTCCTTCCATAAATGCATACTGCACACAGATCATGCTAGGGTTGGATCAGTCCTGGGACATGCTACCCTTATTCTAATGGAATGTAGCGTTGTTGGTGTGGGTTTGCACGAACGATGCCTGAGAAAGCCAAGGAGTGTGTGGGCCCACGTGTGCTTCCCACAGCAGCTCCACAGCAAGACTCTTCTGCTGTTGAGTACATGAGAAGGTGACGAGCGTGTACCCTAGCTACGGCTGTTAGGCCCCTTCAATGCTGTTTCTTGGTGTCCTGGCCACAAGTCATTTGCGTACAGCTATGACTTGTGAGTCACCATGGAGTCCGAACTGTGACCCTGACTGTAACAAAGATAACCATTTATTCACCCTTTGAAACCTGACCAGCAGGCCCATTAATTTTGCAGCATTAATTCTAAGAGGAAATTAGATTGCGACCAGAGTCATTTGTCTTTTTAAAATAGAACCACAAAAAGAGAACACTGATAATCAGAATGTAATTTTCTGAGTTAGGAAGTGGTCAGGACATCATTGTCAGGACTCCCGAACATCTAAGGTTTGCAAGGCATTTTCTCAAATAACTCAAGCAGGTCAAGGCAATGGTTTTAAGTCTGGGGGAAAAAATACCACTTCAAAGAGCCACTGCTTCCTAAAATGGAGCCATCACCCTTCCCCGGCTCTAACAATGACGAGGGGTGACATTGAATCATGAACATCCACCTATTGATCGCTCTCCCACCCACATACTCTTTCCTAAACGGATCTATGTACAACAGAGATTCAGACAGCATTGATGCTCAAAGTGGCTCAGTTATGGTCCTAGAGTGATCATTTATTTACATTTGTACTATCTGTTTAAACTTGTTAAACCTTCTGTAGTGTGTCAGCTCTTAAAAAATAATGATGATGATTTTCATTAAAGGAAACTAAGTTTTTCTCAGTAACTTAATCTAAAGGCAAAACCTCTCCTAATCCGTTTATATCCTTTTCATTTAATCCCTTATAGCTTCTGTAGTCTACTGCAGCTGAAACAGCATGAACCCCAATTTGCTGTTGTGTTGTTCATCTTTTATTTTCACGCATTCAATTCCATGACTTTAAAAATACACCCCAAATGTCTAGATCTTTCAAGGAAAACTTGCTGCTGAGAATATGCATAATTTGCATCTACTATGCCACCCACCTTTTACGAGAAAAATAAAATGTACATACAGAAAGCCAAGGTCTATGAATGTTTGCACTATCACTCTCAGGTGTAATGCAATAATTTTACAGGAGGCGCAGAAGGACTTCAGTAGATGTTGCTATTCCTGCTCCCAGTAACTCAAAAAATATTACTACCACCCACCACCTAGGAATGAACAAAGACCAAAGAGGATCTATGACAAGTACACGATTTTCTGGCCACAATAAAAAAATGAAGCGTTTGTCTAGAACACAGTGCTGATGAGTCGCATTTTGGTTTGGTTTCACAATTACTCCCATTGACATGACAATTTATGCACTTAATCCTAGTAATCAAAGCAGAATCAAAAGGCTACTTCTCTGCAAAATGGCCACCACTGATCTTTAAAAATACTTTCTCAACTGCTTGACTATATTCCTTAATACATAGCAAGAATCTTTTCTAAAAATACCTTCTTTTTATTTTTGTAATTGAATTGCTAGTATTTTCACAACCTACTAGCTGATTTGTATATTGTCTCCTTATAATCTCACATCTAGAGGACAGTAAACTCCCCTATCTGACTTAGGTGGTGCAGAGTATGGCGTGTCTCCAAACAAAGCATGCAGTCTTCTGAAAACCTGGTCACAAGTGATTAAGAGGAAAAGGCCCACCCCCAGCATTTCTGTGTACTTGCTGGAAACAAGGCAGAGGCTCACTGCATCCTCTGTAGGAAAGTCCCCACATCTTTGTGGACTGCCAGCATTTCTACTGACACCTGTTAATATGTATTAACATATTGCACGTTGCTCAGAAAACCAACCAATGTGCTCATTTTCCAGGGCAACTTTACATCCCCAGCATCTCTAGGCATTCTGACGTTATCTGCTTTGATGTAAGTCTCCTTAGCACAATAGGAACTATCAATATTAGTGCCGGTGCTAGCAAATAATGCCACAAACGGAAGATTTAAAAACTAAAAAGTGTTTCTTTGTATTTACTGGAAGCACTGAAGTTAAATCCTAAATATTGACAAATTACCATCCCATGAGGGTTTTGGGTTAAGAAGTTCAATTTATTACATTGGTGAGAAGTGTCTTGATGAACATGTCATTTAACTCATGCCCATGGCAAATTAATTTTGTAATAGAAGAAAAGTGACTTATTTTTAATTCAAAACGTCAGAAATGTCAGCAGTTGAAGAGACTGTTGGCTTAACCCCATCTTCTAAAAATTGGCAACACAAGGCATCGGCCTAAATTTAAGCTCTGCAATTGTGGTTTTGGTTTCAGAACCACGGCACAGTTGTTGGTTATCCTGCTTGAGTAGAGGAAAACACTGCTCAGGCAGGGAAAGGAATTTGCCAATGGCCACAGCAGGGTAATTTAGACTAACTTGGATCCCAGGCATGAGGGTCACACATGCCTTCTGGAATTACTTGGCCAAGCTTGTACTGGTTAGGTCAACAAGAAAAGACTTCTCTGGTTTTGAAGAGAGAACGAGACCAAGAAGATAAAAGACATGGAGTGGATGATACCTTAGCTGGAAACCCAAATTTTGAATTCTAGCTTTTGGATTTCAGTGTCTTTCAACGTTTGTACAGAAATTAGGTGCAGTGGTTATTGCATCTGGGCTTGGAGCCAAGTTCTGTTTTATGTCGCGCCATAACTATGTCATCATCTTATGTTATCTTCTTTCTCCTCATGTTTTTACTACCACAGGGTGTCTTGAGATGTATGTTGGCGTGTGAGAGGAAATATTATAAAATACACAGATTGAATGAAAACAGAATTCTAAGATGGATACCTAGGTGTCAATCCTTTCTTTGGACCTTATGTGCAAAGTTGTGCTTTACAGTAATTCAGTAGTGAATGTTTAAAGGCAAACGGTGGAGAAAAGGGGCCATCATTCTCTGTTGATGGGACTGTATCAGTACAAACATGATGGCAAACAGTAGGTAAATTGCTCAAAACATTAAGATTAGAAATGCCACATGACCCAGCTCTCCTGTTTCTGGTTATTTACCCAAAGAATAAGAAGACATAATTTGAAGAAATATACACCCTCCCCCCCTTTCATCTCAGCATTATTTAGCCAAGAAAGGAGCCAAGAATTGGAAACAATCTAAGTGCCCAACAGTGGATTACTGGATAAAGAAGGGCTGTGTACATGCACCTTGGGAAACTACTCAACTACTGCCAAAATATGAAATCTAAATAAATTCATGGAAATGAGAAACATGAAATTAAGGATGTGAATACTTACAAGTAGCAAAAAGGAGAAATGGCATCAGGAATTGTAGCTGATTGGGCAGTTCTGAATTTCTATTACTCTATGAACAGTAAGCACAAGTTATTATAGGTATTGATTTTTAAATAAATGAGCTACCTTTTATCATAACATTATTCTTTTTTGAATACATGAAATACTTATTTTTTTAAAAAAAAATTGAGTGAAGAACTGAGAATGGATTCTTTCTAGACACTTGGTAGGAAAGTCACTTGCTATAAAGATGAGCAACAGAGTTTCATCATTACTGAGGTGGCTTTGTGAAGGTAAAAGGAAAGAAGTTGGTGGGAAAAGAGATGCTTAATCTTCTACAAAGAGCAATGATTTACATGGTGGGGTCCCTGTGTAGCTGGAGAGTATATATGATGAAGAAAGGGCAGAATTTCCTCGCATGCTGACCTGGAATTCAAGATGGAACCAGGGAGAGTGAGATTTCTTGGTACCCACAGGAAAGTGGCTCAGGAAGACTCCAGGGTGGTGCTGATTTCAGCCCAAGTAGCAGGCTGCTGTCGTGCCCGGTCCAGTCCATCTCAACAGCTCGTGTGCAACTCTGTCCTTCCCCTACTCCCCCACCCCCACTGGGCGATGACTGTGAAGGGAGAGGCAGGCCTGCTCACTATCCCATCATCTTCAGCACTCACACACTCATCCACAGCATGGGGACGATGGCCACGCACATCTACTGAGTGAGTAAAGCCAAGAGGTACTGTTATGATTGAGGAAGAGTGGGGTCACAGCTCTTGTGCACAGTGTACCTGGGCTCAAACGTAGAGGGAATGAAAGGAGCCAAGATGGGCCAGTCTGCAGATGCTTGTGACTTTCTTTGAGGATGCTCTGAGTCTCAAATCAAGAATGAGAACATTGGAAGAAGCCTGAGGCTGTGGTTGGCTCTACCGGCCCAGGAGTGGACTGGAGGGACCGTGGGGTTCCCGGTCGAATGTCAGAAGTCTGACAATTTTTGTCACGGAGTGTCTGCTGAACAGGACATAGGAGTATGAAGAGAAAACAACTGAAGCAGATTGAGGAAGATTAATTAGAGACCCACTGAGGACAAGCAGCACGAAGAATGGGTGGTAGCTGAAGTGGTCAGTGCCTTCGAATAATGATGGACCTCATTTCGGTCAACTGAGTTATAGAAAATGAAATTATGCTTCATTCACTGAGGCGGTCATGGGAGGGTGACACTGTGGGAGAGGACTTGAAGGGACCGGCTAAATGGCAGGGACATCCCAGGACAAGGAGGCGTGTCAGAAACCAGTGGGAAATAGAGGAGGATAATTACCGTTTCTCTATCCACAATAACCTTAATTTACAGATCGAAGATCAAGTTAATAAAGTACAAAGAGTTAGCTCTCAGAATAAGACATGGCGTTATTGGGAACGATACAGTGAAAATCGTGATAAGCTGTCTGAGGTCTTTACCACCTAATTTTCTGTCTACCAGCAATCTAGTGCTGACTTTTCCTAAGTCAGTATGATGGTTTCAACTTCAACTGAAGAACAGACCTAATTCAGCTGATATCACAATGGTAAGAAATGAGAAATGGACACATTTTTGATGTGAATGTCATTTTTCCTATAAATATTATTATATAAGAATACGTATTGTATGTAACAAGAAGGTCATTCATAACTGGGAGAAAATTTCTTTGTCATTCTGACATGTTAACTTGCCATGCAGGCATGGGGATGAAAGAATGAAAACACCACGGTAGTGGGAGACGTTAACCAGTGTCTGCGTCTTTGAGACTCATGTTTCCCTAATGCGAGTGCAGTGGCTTCGACCTGAAAATACAGAAACAGCACCAAGTCCTGGTAATGAAGGAGAAGGGAGTGTAAAAGCTCTGCAAAGTCAGGTGTGCTTGTCCTGCTCAGACCTGCCCCTGGACGTGGCTCCAGCTCCCTGGCTGAGACAGAGCTCATAAAAATACTCAATTAAATGTTGGAAAAACATGTTTGCCACATATTTTCAATAGTACTTAAATATAATCTGATGGGCCCTCCCTAGTGGCACAAGGAGTTAAAGCCCAGCACTGTAAAGCTGTCATCAGCCACTGCAGCACGAGTTCGATCCCTGGCCCTGGAGGTGACCCACATGTCGCAGCAGAATTCTCCTGTTTCCCCACTGCTCGTTCTGCTCCCCACTCTGTCTCTGGGGAATCCTCTCACCCCCGCACCTCTGGCCTGAACCCCAGTTCTTGTATGCATAAATAAATAAAAATTTAATCTGACACTAAAAACTAAGGGTGATTAAGAAAAATTGTAGGGATGGTTGATTCATAGCCAGGTGAGCGGGCAGGGAGGCGCTGACCCTGTGCATGCATCTGGCCAATACTGGATCACACCTCTTGTTCAGTAGTTCCAACAGACGGTTGCACGTGGCTAAATTGGTACCTGGAAGAACGTTTATCCATTTTCCTCAACCATGACATCTCGTTTCTTTCCCAAACCTGGCTTCTAATAAATTAGGATCATCTGCTACTGAAAAGACGTTCTCAGGGAAATACTGGCCCCTGGAAATGCTGCTGCTTCATCTCTGCGCAGAGCGGGCATCTTCTAGCAGTCTGACAGCGGTGGCTAGCCAAAATCTGGGCAATCATGTCTCAGAGCCCCATGTTTACCTAATTAAGAGCTTCTCTGTGGTCCCCAGTTACTTAATTGTGTCATTAGCAGCAGTTCTGACATGAAGGACCACTTGTGTCTGCAGCAGCGCTGGCCTCTGTTACAGAAGCCAAGCAGAGCGGCTACCAGGGGCCTGGCAGCAGCCGGCCGCAGTGTGTGCAGCACAAAACAGAATAATTGGTCCCCAGAGGGGCCGTCTTTTCAGCTGCCAATAGGGATTGTGTTTTCCTTGTGAATCAAAAGTCGGGCTTCCCGACTCCTCCGTTGACTGTTAACTCATGGCTCTAGCGCATGGCCACTCCTGGGAGGGACAGGACCCAACGATCATTACAGCTGTCCTCTCTGAATCCTGTCACCAGGAGGCCAGCAGAGCCTCTTCCTCTGATGGAGGGAATAATGTGGTCAAGCTTCCCCACTGTTAGACTGATAGAGCGCGGTGCACCATGGACCCACACAACAGGGGAGTCGCAAGGGTTAAGCTGCAAGAGTGGGACCAATGGATGTTTCACCACCTTGTCATATAACACAGCAAATGGCCAGGGAAGTCAGTGGAAGCCTCTGAGTCTTCCTTCCTCAACAGAAAGAGAAGAGTGAAGCCAAGTGCTTACACACATCTCCCAAGGAAAAAGTATCAGCTACTTCCAGAACAACTTTTTTTTTGGAGATAAAATTCACATACAGTAGGTTCATACTTTCAAATGTCACGACTTAGTGTTTTTAGTATATTTCCAAAGTTGTGTGACCATCACCATTAATTCTAGAACACTTTCATCATCCCAAAAACAAACTTCTCCCCATTAGCAATCACTCCCAACTTCTCTCTTTCCCCAGTCCTCTCCTGACCAATGAAGTTGGCTATTCCAGGCACTTTGGGGAAGGTTTTAGGTGAGAGTTTTTAGGTATCTAATCTGGATTGGAGTTGGTGTATATTATAGGGAGATAATCACTGGAAGGAAAAGGATTTGTGTGGTACCTATACCTAGGATTTCATAAGTGACCACAGAACAGAACAAAGATAATCAAGAGTGCAATGCACTCTATCTTCTTTTTCCTCTTCTTTGGATAGCAGAATTAATGCAATTTTCATAGAAACTGAAGACTATCTTTTGCTGGTGGGGAGCTTTTTTTATACAACAGCAATGAAGTGTTGAGGAAATAAATACTGTCATTTGCATTTTTGAGTCTCTATTTTGGAGCCCTTTAATTCAAGCTTATGTCTCTTGTCTATAAAAAGAAACATCTTCATTCTCTGAAAGTGTCTTAGAAAGAAGAATATAAACAAAACCTTTGAGTAAATTTTTTTACTTCCTTTAAAAGCATAACAGATTCAAGTTTTCTTAGACCAAGGCAGCTTATTGAGTATTAGTCATCATGAATGTCTACATAATGCAGCCTTTTGTTTCATATTCCGGAGTGGAGCTTCTTTAGCGTAGGGTCACTGGAATAATTTTTGGATGCTGTTGGTTCAATTTTGGGATCTTTCAAGAGAACCCTTGGCTCCTAACTCTGGCATGCCAAACGCCTTTATGGCAAGCAAACCCTAATGATAGCTTTGAGAAGAGATTCTTGGTGCATCTTTCATCAAAAGTCAATTGAGAGGAAAACATTCCAATGGATGCTACTTCCCTTCATCCCAAGTCTTCATGTAGGGTAGTGTCTTGACCTTGAGTCTTCCCCCAAGCAGAGCCAGAAATAGGAACTTGCATCAACTAATTTTGAAAAAAGATCCCAAGATTAGAAGCAGAAGAGTGGATAGAGTGCTACAGAAGGAGGAGATGGTCGCCAAAGACACGACAGAGAGAAAGCCAGAGAGCTCAGAGCAGCTGCGATCAGATGCCACCTGGCCACGGCTTGTGTAGATGCCCACTGCCAGCAACGTGTGGTGCAGGTAAAAGAGGTGCCTGGTGGCGAGGGGCCGATTTTACATATGTGGGTGACCTATGTCTGCGTGGAACTTCAAGCAAGAGGAATTCTTACTCATCACAGTTTCTCCTATTATCCTGGGTACATGCAGACATGGGAAGATCAGAAGAGGGATGATGTCCAGGACGGAGAGCATGTTTACAGAGGAGCAGAGCTCAGTGAGGACAGCAGAACCGCTGCGCTTCAAATGCTCTCCTGTGACCAGTCACAGGCGGCGCTGGAGAATGCGGGCACCAGAATCAGGAGCCAGGTTCAAGAAGCAGGAACCCCAGGGCCAAGAGCCAGAGCAATCCAGGAAGACCCAGCCGGGACCACTGGAGGGGTTCTTCTCTTGGTCACACCAGACCCTATGAACGTGAACTGAATCCGTGAACTGACACCTGGGGGGTCAATCAATGCCCCACAGGGGTGGTGGACAGTTTGTAGATTTCATCCCAGAGTTCAAGGTTTGCCAGTCTTCAACACTTTGTATTTCCATGACAGCTGGCTGTTAAACTAACCCCTGAGTTAGCTGGATTGTGCCTGATTAGTACAAATAATATTCTTGTTTTGTTTCTTTTTTCAAACCTTTCAGTGAATAAATAAATTAGGATGATCTTTCTAGAGGCGCACAATTCACAACAGTAGCCAAAATCTGACAACAGTATAAGATGTTTGAGCCCACACGTCCTCTCTGAGTCTCTCTTAATCCTAATCTCTTGATCACAAGGAGAAAAGGAGATATAGTCCTAAAGATAAATAAGATTAAATAGATAAATAGACAGACAGACAGATAGATAGATAATTAGCATGGCCAATAAAACAATGCTAATAACATTGATAGAAACGTTCTTGTATTAATTGCGGAATCATTAACAAAACTGTGGTATAGCCATATAGAAATACCAGGAAGTTATCAAGAACTGTGACGTAAATGTGTACCTATCAGCCAGAGAGGTGGCTATGATACTGTTAAGTAACAAAGCTTATTAAACCCCAAAATTCTACTCATGTAAAAAGTGCAAAGATGTGTCTAGACAGATATTTAGCCTGTCTTCACTGTGGTCATGTTTCAGCAGACGCTTCCATCACTATGTTCTATATATTATTGAGGAATTTATAAGTCACACTATTATTTTTACAATCCAAATAGCAATGAAGATACTTTCATTTTAGAGGAAAATAAATTCTAGTTCTCAGTGTGAGGGAGAATACATGGGCCACTCCCAACTCACCAGATTTAGGCTGGGTGTGCTACACTGTACAATAATTAGCTGACTCATGGTCTGTTTCCACTCTATAGACACAGGAGACTTGATTCCTAACATGGGGATGAATTGAGGAAGAATGTGCTGAAACTCCAGATTCATGTGCATGATAATAGACCAAAAATCTGAGGACGTGTTCAGTCTTTCTTTGTGTTGTTTGGAGAGTTCATCTGAGTACATCTGGGATGTACTCACATCCATCCCCAATAAGTTGTTCATGGTATGCTCAGGGGACAAGTGAGTCATTCACTTCCAAAGGCTGGGATTTGGGACACAGAAAATAAGACCAGTATCAATGAGACTGTGTCCCTGAGATTCTCTGAACACCCTCTTCTCTTCTTAACCCCCTCCCAGCAGTTGCCCTGTTCAGCTGAGGCTCATAATTCACTGGAGGAATGATTTAATTCATTAATGGATGCATGGGTTTTAAATATTTTGTGCAATATCTCTACCAACATATGGTGAGAATAAGCAAAATGTAGATCATATGCTGATAAAGGATGTTGTGTCAGCCTCTTAATTAGACTAACAGATTAATTCATTAGATTGAGGTGGTAAATAATTAAGAAGATTGTCAGTGTTACCCTAATGACTGGCTTGCTAAGGGATTAGAATCACATACCTTCTGATTCATCAAAAAACTAAATTATGCTCATCAAATAATTGCATTGTATTCTAATTCTCTGTTAATTGGGAATTCATATATGGTAGTTACTGAAAATCTTGATTAATGAAAAATTCCTTTCCCTCTTGAGGCCTGATGAAGAATTCACTGCATGTCATCACAGACTTGCTTACAAGCGCTCAGCAACAGTTGTCAGGTAGGTATCTACTTCCTCTACTTGCTTACAGGTGCTCAGCAACAGTTGTCAGGTAGGTATCTACTTCCTCTACTTGCTTACAGGTGCTCAGCAACAGTTGTCAGGTAGGTATCTACTTCCTCTACTTGCTTACAGGTGCTCAGCAACAGTTGTCAGGTAGGTATCTACTTCCTCTGCAGTCAGAATCACTCCTTCCATTCTGAGTTCCGGAGGGCCAGGGCTGGACCTGGGCAAAGCTTATGCCACATCCTGCAAGCTGGATATCTCCATTCTGGGTGCAAACATAAGAGACGCGGACTCCTATATATCTGCTTTGTCCCAGGACACGGCTGGACACGTAAGAGCAGAAGACCCACGGGTACAGTTGATGGGAATCTTACAAAGGACCGTGAGGGCTTCTGGATCACACAGTCAGCTGCAGATGCTTCTTCTGACTTGTATTTATCAGCACTTGATACATTTTGCCATGGAAACTGAATTAGTGTGAAAGTCCTAGAACACAGTTTGAACCCAGTGCTCTGGACTACGTCTGACCACACTGCCTTTTCCACCAGCCAGGCAGGACTTAGATGGATGGATTACATTTTCACAATTTTATAGTCATCAAGACTACATACACTATTAAAACTGAAGTGTAACATCCCACGGTGGAAGAAGCCCTCTCTGAGCTGCACATCTGTTGCTGGAGAGTCCGCTCAGCCCCGGGGCTCCATTCATGTTGCACCGAAGCAAATAATCCCCAGGGCAGCTGAGCTACCAGGCCCTTCCCTGCTGATTCTGTGGCTTTCTTAGACTGGACCAATGGCGTTATCGCTTATGGTAAACAGAACAACGGCTCAAAGAATCAACATCTGAACTTATCTTTTTTTTTTTTTAGATTTAATTCATTTATGCATACAGAATTGGGGTACAGTCCAGAGGAGCAAGGGTAGTGAGAGGCTTTACCAGAGACAGAGTGGGGAGCAGAACAGGTAAGTACACCACTGAGGGGAGCAGCAGGTGGGTCAGGAGAGGCCTGCTGCACCCTGTGGGTCACCACTGGGGCTGAGGATCAAACTCGCACTGAAGCAGCGGGGGCCAGCCTGCAGTGCTGCGCTCTAACTCATTTTGCTACCAAGAAAGCCTCAACATCCAAACTCCTACAGCCTGCACATGTGTGACTGTGGTACCATGAGCAAGGCAGAAAGGACTCTGCAGACTTGATTACATCAAGGAAAGAGAAATGAGCACGTGATCCTGCATTACTTCTGTGGGTCCAGCCTATTCCAGGCATCCCCAAAAGAAGAGAACTGACCTGGTTGTGCCTAGAGGGGAGGTGACAAAGAAGAGTGGTCAGGGATGCAGCATCTCTCTCTTTGCAGATGGAGGAAAGGACCACTAGCTGAGGAGTGCAGGAGGCCTCTCGAGTCAGGACCAATGGCGTTGGTGAGCAAGGCCAAGAAACAGACATACCCAGAGAAGGTCCAGGAAGAAATGCCAGGTTGCCGATGCCTCGATTTTAGTCCTGGACATGCTACATGCTTTTGACCTCTGGAAATATAAGGTAGCAACTTGCCACTAAGTTTGTGATAATTTGCTACATCAGCTACAGAAAACGCATCTACATTCTACAGATCTGTACAATGGTTAGCAATGCAGCTGCTATATTTTGGAGAGTATTTCTTTACACGTAAAACAAAACACATTCACTCAAGAAAGATCTTTGCTGTCTTTGCAGAACCCACTGAACGCTAAATACTGGGTTGAACTTAGCCACACTGAGATAAGAAGAACAGGGAAGTGTGTCCTGATAAATCAATCGTCCATGTGAAAGCAACAAATTGCTCCTCTTTCCCCTTCTCCTTCTCCTGCCATTCTCTGAGCAAAGTGTGGATCCAGGAAGTTTGCAGGCATTAATTTAATGGATTCTTCAACAGTGCTAAGAAATGCGGATATTATCGTTATCCCCATTGACTGATGAGAAAATTGAAACATACAGGTGAGGAGCCTGCCAATCTCAGGTGCTAATATGTGGTGGAATCGGGATGTCACCCACACCGCCTGGCTCCAGAGCCTGCGGTACTGAGTTACAACATGCCACTTCACATACAGATGATAAACACCGTGCCAAGGCCAAGCTGATAAATAAAACAATAGAGATGAGCGGGAGGCCTTGTCTCACACAGAGTACTGTGGGACTTCAAAGTGATAGTCTCTTTTGAAAGAGGTTGCAGGAGTCTTGCTCGGACGACAGCAGTCTACCTTCCTTCACTTGAATGAGTAATAATGGCCCCTGTGCGCTGCCCCGCTGTATCAGTTAGCTATGGCTGTGTGATGCGCCGAAAGCTTAATGGCCTACAAGAGCAAATGCGTATTCTGCCGGGAAGTCCACAGGGCATCCAGCAGGGCCTCCACAAGAGGCTGGACTTCATCCGATGCAGTCAGCTGTGAGCGTGTAGATAGCTCACGCTGAGAGGTTGGCGGGTTGGGCTGCCTCGGTCCCCCTCCCATGGGCTCATCCTCGAGGGCACAAGCTGGGACTATTCATATGGAGGTGCCAGGGTTCCTGGAGACGCAGCAAGCCGACAGGCCACTGCTTCTGTTGCATTCTACTGGTTGGGCAAGACACGGCGAAGGCAAGGGTCAAGGGAAACAGGCCACTGTTTTGGGACATGCTGCAAAATCACTTCGCATGTGGGTGTTGGCTTACATCAAGTGAGACAAGCAGGAGTGAGCTGGTTAAGGAATCGCCAAGTGAGGACATGAGCCCAGAACTGCCTCCAGACAGCACTGAGAGCTGCCTCAGCTCCAAACTTCTCAAAAGAATTGCATTCAACCTGCGAGGAGGTTACAGGACACGTTTCAAGGTTATCTACAAAGAAAATCCTGGTAGCGGTCCTGGTAGTTTATCTATCTGATGTTGCACATGCGTGCAGGGAAACAGAGGGCTGTTCGTATGTACCTGTCTATGAGAGCCGTGTCTCCTGGGAACTGGGAGTTCCAGCCACTCACAAATCTCAGAGTTCACATTCTTAAGGTTACTGGTTTGCTGGAGGCAGCAGCTTCCAAATGCTGTTTCCCCCAGGGAACTTCATGTCAGACTCATTCATAGGGTCAGACCAGCCACATGTGACTTGACTCTCATTTTGCACCAACTTAGTTTTTAGCTTTGGTTACCATCGGGAAAGAGGAATGCTTGGAACGCTTTTGTTATCAGTTCACAACAGCATCCGTTAGTTCCTCTGAGTCTTACAGCGAACTTCTGGCATGGGGAAGGAATATCATTCCACTCCTTTACCAGCTGAGCAGTCTTCAGAGCCAGGTTGGTACCAGGGAGGCCCTGGCGACAGAGCCTACAGACGGGCAAGGGAGGCCTGAGGTGCAGCCGCACTCACAGGGACCAGGGCCAGGGTTGCGGGCGTTCCTGCGGGAACACAGGAGTGCTCTGGCGTGCTCTGGAGATCCCCGAGAAAGGCCCAGGGAACTGGACCACCTGGAGGGAAATAGCAAGCGACTCGCTGAGCCCTGCCCACGGCTGGGGACTTGGGTTACGGGAGAACAGCGGACAGGTAAGAGGCAGACTGGCCACTCACTGGACGGGGGCGTGAGGGAGAGCCGGGGACAAGGGCCTTGAGGAGCATGACAAGGTGGGGGCGACAGCACCAAAGAGGTAATTTAGGAGGATTTCGTGGGGGTTTGGGTGGGGGGAGGGTGGAGACAGCACTCAGCATTTACCCAGTAAATATTTTATTGCATGTTATAAACAGGCAATGTTTTAGGGACTTGAGATACATCAGGCTCAAAGCAGTCAAAACTCTGTGCTTTGTGGATTTTTTATTTTATTGAGGAGAGACCAACAAAACACAGTAAACAAAACGAAGAGGCAGTTTTTATAGTGTGATAGGTTGCAATTATCATATGTGTTAGTGAACACTGGTTCCTGGAACGAAGTGCCATAAACTGCATGTCATAAAACAACAGAAATGCATTTTCATGCAGTTCTGGAGGGCAAAAGGCCAACATCAGGCCACGGATCCAAAGTGAAGGTGTGACCAGGGTCTCGGTTCCTCTGGGGGTTCTCGGGGAGAATCCCTACCTCTCGTCCTCCAGCTGCTGGTGCTGCCGGCCCTCCTTGGCTTGTGGAAGCAGCCCTCTGACCTCTCCCCCAAGGTCATGTGACCTTCTCCCCTTCTGTCTCTGCTTTCTCTAATAGAGATGCCTTTGACTGCATTAAGGAGCCACCCAGCTAATGCATATTAGCTCCCCACTGCAAATCCTTAACCAGACCTGCAAAATCTTTGCTGCATAAGGTAAGTAACCACATGTTGCAGGCATTAGGACAAAGGTCTATTTTTTGTTGGGGAGATGGAGACATTATTCTGCTTAATAAACTATGGCACCAAGGACATGCAAAGCAGAGGGTGCAGGAGCAGAGTGCTGAGCGTGAGTGGCTGATGTTGAGCTGTAGGATGGGAGATCCGGAAGACCTTTCTGCGCAAATCACCTCTGCAGAATGAATAGCTGGGGAATGAACAAGACAAATGGCCTTGGGGGTGGTTGACTTTAGAAGAGGAATCTCTTTATTCTTCCCCAGTGGAAGGTAAATCACCAAAAGAAATCACTTTGCATCATTTATTATTTTTTTTAATTTTCAAGATTTATTTATTTATGAATACAGAACTGGGGTACAGGTCAGAGGTGCAGGGGGTTGGTGAGAGTGGGGATAGAGTGGGGAGCAGAACAGGCAGACTGACCAAGTACCCTGCTGAGGGGAGCAGCAGGGAGGCAGGAGAAGTCAGCAGAGCCATGTGGGTCACTCCCTGATTGGGGATGGAACTCATGCTGAAGCAGCTGAAGCCAGGTTCCTAGTGCTGCACTTTAACCAGCGGCACCACAAGGGAGGGTCCTCATTTTGCATCATTTAAATGACAAAGATAATGAAGAAAGGCATCACTGAGGACCTCTCATGTGGCCCGCCATGACCGTCCCCTAATCTGACTTAGGAAGCCCTTAGAGTATGCCCTTCACTGAGAAGTCCAAAGCAACGGCTGCATTAGAAAAAGTTCATGCACACGCGTGGGTCAGCATCTGTGTGGGAAGGTTTATCTGGTATCCAGGTGCATTTTCAAAAGGCCTCAGGTTCCCAAAAGGTTTTAGGTTGGCAAAGTTCTTTAATTAAACACCCCAAATGGCACAGTGTTGTCTCCCTAATACCCCATATCCATCGCCCGCAGAGAGCATTACTTAGTAGTATGTTTGCTGAAGTGTTGTTCCATTGTAAATCCATGTCCCTACACATGGCAGAGCTGAGGGACACTTTCCAGTTATAGTCAATGACAACGGCTAACGTTTAATGCACACAATATTATGCCGAAGGCACCAGGACCTTCCCCAAATGATGTTATCTATCTTCAAAGCTGCTCTGTGAGTTGGAAGTTTATTCTCATATTACAGAGAAGAAAACTCAAAGACAAGCAATTGTTTGTTTCTTAGTTGCTGGGGGTTGGTCGTTCTCAAAGTGGTCCCTGAACACCATCATCATACTGTGAACTCACTAGAAACACACGTCTTTGGGTTGCACTCAGACCTACTGAATCAGAAACTCTAGTCCTGGGACCAACCTTTACGTTAAGTCCTTGGGGTAATTCTGAATCCCCTAGCCAACCAGTTTGGCAATCACAGTTCTGGGACATCCAGTCAGAATATGAAACCAGGATTTAAATATTGAAAGCACTGCCCCAAATCACAGCTGGTACAGGCCAGGGCTGGGCCAAGCAAGGGTGCCAACCGCTGGCCACCCTTCTCTGGCTTAAGCAGTGTTGACATCAATAGTCTAACTGGGTTACTGAAACTCTAGACCCCACTGGCACTTAATTTCATGAGTCTCAAAGATGGGGTGACCTTGGGGACAACAAGCTCTCTCCTCCATGGCCTCATTGGCCTGACCTCTACCATGCTGATGGGTGTTCAAGCCTGGGGATGTCTAGATGGATGCTTTCTGACCTTAGATGATTTTTACTAGAATTAATGAAAGGCTAATTAGCCAGGTTCTCACTCCAAACCTAAACTACCTGAAAAGTAATAGCAATAAATACTGCTATTAAGAAGTAGATTAGATCATCTGTATAAAAGATTTAACTCTTTTCCTTACAGATTTTGCAAAGGCAGCCAGAACTTATTTTTGAATTTTTTTAAAAGATGTATTTTATTTATGCATACAGAACTAGGGTACAGGCCAGAGATACAAGGGTAGTGAGAAAACTCACCAGAGACAGAGTGGGGAGCAGAACAGGAGGACTGAAGAAGTACACTGCTGAGGGGAGCAGCAAGGAGACAGGAGAGGTCTGCCATGCCATGTGGGTCACGCCCTGGCAGGGATAGAACTTGTGCTGCAAGACAGCTTCATAGTGTTGCACTTTAACCTGTTGCCACACCAGGGAGGGCCCAGAACTTCACTTGGAAAGTGCTCCTGTGCTGAGGAGAGGAACAGAGAAGGAGAGCACGAAGTGTGAGGGAGGGAGCACAATAGATCACGGTGCTTTGTTGGTGGGAGCACTGCAGAAGTGTCCCTGAAAGAGGGGATTCTGACTTCCAGAATACAGACAACACAACTAATGCCAGCTCAGTAAGAAAAGTTCTCCTGTGTGAAAACTTATTTATTTGATTTTTGTTTTACTAATCACCTATTCAATGTAGAGATGGTCTTGAGATCCTGGACTTGGAGTCTAGTGCCCTGACTGGCTGAGATTTCAGGATCTTCTTGGGAAAGAGGATTATGTGCCCTCCCCTCAGATGTGGGCTTAGCTGTTTGTCTGGCTTTAGTCAACCAAAAGTAACACTACTGAGGGCCCTCCCTGGTGGCACAGTGAGTTAGGGTGCAGCACTATGAAGTCATCACAGCCACTGCAGCATGAGTTCGATCCCCAGCCAGGGAGCTGACCCACAGGGGGCAGCAGACCTCCCTTGACCTGCCCGCTGCTCCCCTCAGCAGTGTGTTTCAGTCCATCTGCCTGTTTTATTCCCCACTCTGTCGCTGGTAAACCCTCCTACCCACTGCACCTCTGGCCTGTACTCCAGTTCTTATATGCATAAATAAATAAATATTTTTTTAAAAAATAAAAGGAAGAAATAAAGAGTAGAAATAAAAGGAAGGAATGGAAGATAGGGATAGTAGGGTCAAGGGAGGAGGAATGAGAGAGGGAGGAAGGAGGGAAGAAGGAGGGAAGGAAGTTCATTCTCCTGGCACCACCACTGAGGCACAGTGTGGAAAGCCGAATCTGGCGTTTGTTATTACTGACGGCCCAAGATACTGACACTGACCACAGTCACTACTGCCTCGCCAGACGACAAATGTATATTGTCTACACCCCCAAATGGCACCCTCTGTTGTCTTCAGCTTTGGCTTAACCTCTTTGACCTTTACTCTCCAAATGCACCATGAGGTCTTTAAGATGGGCAGTAGAGCTGTGTCATCAGATTTTGAGAATGAGGACAGTTTCAGGGAAAAATCATAACGGTATTATCTCCCATTTTCAATTTACAAAATGCGTAATTTCATTGGTTTCTTGCATTGAAGGGGAGCGTCTGGTTGGCCTGCTCCAAACACTGCCCGAGTAGATTCGTGTGTTGTGTTGGACAAGATGGGCGTCAAGTGCACGGCAATCTTGAAAAGTGCCCAGGAGGGACGATGTGCCATGGAGGCCGGATGGCCTCAGACCTGGGGCCAGCAGACCCTGCGGAGCTGGGCGTGGCCCCAAGCATCGCTTTTTGCCTTTCATTAATAAGTCTACTAACTCCAGTTCCAGCTTTCGATACTCCCTTTCATAAGGAGTGTTACCACACAATGACACAATGTTGTTGACTTGCATGACCAAACACAGGAAGCACCAGGGGAAAGAGCCTGCTCATAAAAATGAGTTCAGACACTTGATATAGATGTGACAAACAGCAAGCTGATTTGCATGAGGGAGATTGTGCTCTCACTGCATTTGAAAATAAGGCAATAAAAAAAGACAACAGGAGCCAGAGGACTCCAATTTCAGTTTTTTATTAACACACACATGTGAATACAAGTCCCCTCTACAGGGGGACCAGTTCTTATATTTTCAGCATTTCTCTATCTCATCTACCATCCATAAACCTATTATCTACCACCTGTGTTTACAGACCTATCACCCATATACCTATTAACCACCATCTACTCATTATCTGTCACCTATATGTCTACTACCTATCTATCTACTAAGAGAAAACTGACTTCCTGTATATTGGTACAAAACTGGGTTTTCTCAATAAACTGGTGACATCAAAGATACCAGGTCAGTGACTGCTCCAGTATACTGGGTAATACAGGGTGACCTGTACATAGCAGGATTAAAACAAGTGTCATTTTGTTTTAAAGATTTATTTATTTTTATTCATACAGAGCTGAGGTACAGGCCAGAGTTGCAGGGGCAGTGAGAGGCTTCACCAGAGACAGAGTGGGGAGCAGAACAGGTAGATCAATGAAGTACACTGCTGAGGGGAGCAGCAGGCGGGTCAGGAGAGGTCTGCCGCGCCCTGTGGGTCACCTCCGGGGCAGGCGGGGATCGAACTCATGCAGAAGTGGCTTTAGCTTCTTAGTGCTGCGCTTTAACCCACTGCACCACCAGGGAGGGCCCAAAACAGGTATCATTTTATATGAATTATTAACCCATAATTAGATTATCTTAAGAGGCACTTAAAAAGTAGTAGCAATTAAAAAGATTGCAATTATACACAATAGAGTTAAACAGTAAAAATGTATTCGTTTATTTTTCCTTAGTGGTATAATTTCTATATTACTTTTTATTTAGTGGTTTACAACACTGTAATGACTTAGAGGTATAGATTCACACCTCTTCAGATGTATATTACTCCCTCACGCTAGTTTTAGCTTAAAAAACGGATTCTATTTCAAGATACAGATGAGCAGATGAGTAGATGTAGTTGCAGAGAGCGCCATCTACGAGGAGAAAGTCTCACGTGAGAGGAGTAATGTCTCTCTCCACTTAATAACTATAACAAATCATAAAACAATTTAGTTAATAGTCAGAAATAGGTCTTAAAGTCCAACGAGGAGAGAAAATCCGGGGCATCGATTAGGATGCCAGGGAGCTCTGGAGTGTTCATAACCCTGGGCCGGCCCTTCTCTTTGCGGGCCCCTTTTTCTATGCAAATGAAGGAGCATGGAGAAAGGAAGACACTGAGGGGGAGAGCACCTGGCAGAAGCAAAGCGGCAGAAGCAAAGCGATCAATCTTCAAAACCCGTCGGTGTCTCTCACTGGTTCTTCTCTTTCCTTTGTGCCACGCCGGTCTGTGATGCTGTTTTTCACTTTTCCGGTTGTGTAACTCTGGCTTGTCCTTTGATGCCATGTGGTGAAACGGGCACATACCAGGCTAACACACACTTACCCCTCCGACAGTCACTCGTTTCCCTGACTCCCCGCTACCAGCCTCCCTTGTGATGACTTGGGTCATCTTGACTTAAGTCATGTTCGGCTTCTACTTGATCCTAATGACTAATCCGCTCTCCTGCCAAGAAAAGAGGACACTCCTTCTTCCCTGCATTTCCTGCAGTCAAAATGACTTAATTCAACCAATATTTATCAAGCATCATGCGACAATGGGCAGCAGCACCGTGGGTCCCGGCCCTGTGAAAGTCTGCCACACACAGTTCCCAAAACACAAACAGTGCAGCTACTCTCCTTTGAACTCTGAACATGAGAAGAGCTGAAAATTGGTTCAATGCATTTAAAACTGCGCCCTTCAAAATGGTTTCACGCATTTAAGTATTTAGCCGGCTATACTGGTTGGTGGCCATTTCCTATACTAAACTCTAGTTAGTGCAAAGATTTGATTCTTGAGAAAAGAAGTGAATTCACTTCTTATTCTATTTTTGGCATGGTTTACAATGATCACAATTAACTTTGGACCCAGTCAGAAAGGCAACTTAGTTAGAGTGACTACAAGTCACCAGATCAGACTTTTCTACTAACTAAATGCCGTGAAAGCAAGATTTACGGTGTGAAACCAAGACCCTAACATGAAAATTTATAATCTTCTTCTCGAATTTTATGAAATGGGTTTAAATCTAATGTCCATTCGTATCAGCAATGATTATTAGCTAATCGCTGAAACTTTTTCCTGTAAGAAATTAATCGAAGATATCTGCACTAAAAGGGCTAAGAAAAAAAATTTGAAGAATAAACAAAAATAGATAAAAGGCTCTGAGTTGGGATGGTACTATTTCAGGTAATCATGTTTTATTTTTTCTTCCTTCCCTCCAAAATGTCTTTACTAACATTTTATATCATATTTTATAATGCAAAAACACACAACAGCTCTTCATCATATTTTTATACATTCCTTTCTGAGTTCGGGAAAAGTTAGTTTAGTCCATAAAATAGGAGTGTGCTCTGTTTCTCATATGTTCTTTCCTTGGGGTGGCTTTGATTTGGTTTTACTGTTGTTCGGTTGAGTAAATTTTAAAATATCATAATGTTTTGTAGAGAAGTATTCCTAGATGAGTGAAATCTTTCTGAACCCCCCCAAATCTTACACTGGCCAAGCTAGACTTACTGGCAGGCAAAGTCCTCGGCTTCCTGCTTCTGACCCATAATTTTATATGTGAAAGTCATCATCAAAGCTTGCAAGACAACTTGTGCTGAGCATTTCCAGACCCAAACCTCCCCTCTGTTATTCCAAGCAGTCAACAGCTGCTCAGCCTGTTCTTCCATCATGGTGCATGACTGCCTTTAAAAAAAATCCATCTTTAAAAAAATGGTGAAAACTGAGAACAGCCGAGCAGCCAGAGGGAAATGAGAGGTATGGCGCTATTATCAACCTCAGCGCGGACTCTTGGGCGCTGGCCCAGTGGAACTAAATTCTCTTTACAGCAAGGGATGGTTTCAGCTGGTTTCAGCTGACCTGCTGTGAATGTCCCAAGTGAGTCATTGCCGTTAACTCCATCAGTGCCATTTGCTGTCCACTTGGACATGTCTGAGCAGCTGTTGGGCTCCGGTGCCAACTTCTAACTGGAAATAAGGTTGGGTCTGACTCAGTTTCAGAAGGGGCAAGGGGCGGGGGGGGGGTGTGTGGGCAGGACAAGGGAAACAGAGAGAACACACAGGCCTCCTCTTAAAGAAAACTGACAATTCTGTTTTTTTCCATGGATGAGGGTGGAAAAGAATTTTGAAGAAGTGGAAACGCTTACCCCAGTTTGTCCTATTCGGTTGTGTCCCTTTATTATTTTCCTCACAAAGTTGGATTGAGATTACAGGTTGAAATTAGGTGCTCGTGAGGAAAGCTGAAGTCTTTAGGGGTCCCCCCTCCCCATTTCTACTTGTTAAAAACATCTCTATCTTATTTTCCAAACACAAAGTGAATATTTCCTTTATTCTAAAAATATTTTTCATATAATTGAAAATCCATTTTGAATCAATCAACAGCTTCTTTGGAGCCTTTGCGAGAATGGGCTTCTGGACGAGACATTAACCAGGATTCTGAGAAATAGCAGACATGATCCCTGGCTTCAAGAATTTGTAATAAAATGAGGAGAAAAGGCATGTTCAAATAGATGGTCCAGGAACAACACGAGGCCGTGTGTGAAGGTGCCAGCTGCCTGGCACGACTGCCAGAACGTCAGGAGCTCGCAGAGAGGCGCTGGGATGCTGGTTTCGAGTCTGAAATGACAGTAACTGACACTAACAACTGAAGTGAAATTGACTATAAACATGGGCATGTGTCATAGCTGGGCATGCAGCCTGAGAGTCTAAGCTCAAGGCTGAAATATGCTCACATGACCTCAGCAGATCCTTTCAGGGGAGCCCATGATTTATGCGTGCATTATTGTGTCCACGGCACATGGAGGTGCTTTTTCAAAATAACCAGAGACCCTGAGGAGGGGGTAACCTTGCATTTGCTCTCTGGGGAAACAACCATCTTACGGCCAATGAACAAACAGCAATCCAGGTTTCTGGAGCTTTCCAAGAGATAGAGAGTAGAGGGAAGAAAGTGACAGGGGAGGAGTTGGGGAGAGAACCACGAGTATGGTGACTGGACCTGCGAGAAGAAATCCCATACTGTCAAAATAATAAGGATGTAAACAATGCTCCTCATTAATAAAAAAGAAAATTTAAAAAGCAGAAAATAGTAGGGATAAAAGGGTTCTTTCATTGTGAAAGTTCCCCCTGCTCACTATTTTTGCTCCTTGAAGTACATTTCAGAGAAGACAAAGACAGGTTAATTCTTACTTCCTTTTATGATGATACTATTGTAACTTAAAAGAAAATGAGCTATAACTTATTACAGATATTTCATAATTTTCTCTGCCTATTTTCACTACTCATAAATATCTTTCCTGAATGGTAACATAGACATGTTACTGTATGGTCACTAGGGCTTTCAGTTCATTTATTTCTCATTATTTACTACAACCTGTTTCTGAAGAGCCTGCTTTCCGAGAGCTATGGTAATATTTGTTTACTGAATGAGTGAGCACACCTTGGTAACCTTTGAGTCATCCATCTGACTACAAACTCAATACGAAAATATATACAGCACATCACTGGTGGAACAATGGGCTAAAGCATAGCACTGCAAGTTAACTGCAGCCGCTTCAGTGCGAGTTCAATCCCCACCTCGGAGGTGACCCACATGGCACAGCAGACCTCTCTTGATCTGCCCAGTGCTCCATTCAGCAGTGTACTTCATCCATCTGCCTGTTCTGCTCCGCACTCTGTCTCTGGTGAATCCTTTCACCATCCCTGCACCTCTGACTTGTACTTCAGTTCTGTATGCATGTATAAATAAATATTTTAATATATATATACACATACACACACACATGCACACGCACACACACACACAAGCCTGAAATGTTAATACTAAGAAGACTGAGATGCTAGAAGATATTAAATCCAAACAAAATGTTTTTGGGTCCTAAAGCCAGTGAACAGTTTATTATTAACTTCCCAATTCATATCTAGACTGTTTGATAAGTATTGAACTATCATCAGTTTTCCCAAGGGACCAAAATCACACTTAATTATAAGTCTGACAGATCCAGGATTTAGTATAATCAAGTGTGTCTTACACCTTATCTGTGGGCTCGATAGGCACAAAAGAGCTTCCCCCACCCCAAGTGGGGAGCCAGCCCAAAGGGCAGCCACTCTGAAAAAAACTAAGACTTGTGTGGTTAATAACTACAATAGATGAGATTACAAGGTATTTCGTGTGTAATCTTCCTTTATAGTAACACAGTGCATGGAGAACAAGAAACAGCAAGAAGCAGAATATTCATATTTTAAGACTAATATGTTCTTTTAAATCCTGCTAAGAAATTCAGGTTTTCTTCCATAGGTAAATCAAGAGCCATGGGAGAAGTGACATATGATCTATTTTTATATAGATTACTTTCATGACAGCATAGAAAGTGAATTCTGGGTAAACAAGTCTGGAAGTAGGGACCCTAGTTGCTTGCTGTGTCAATAGTAGGGCTGAGAAGATTATACCAACACCTGAGTATCTGTTAGTCTGAGATCACATGCGTGGCTGTGAATCACTAATCCAATTGTGGTAAACTTGCCGAGGGTCCTGAATCAAGGGGTTGATCCTAAATTTACATCCTACTTATCTGGAATTTATGTTTCCAGTAATACAGAATAGCTCTTATCTGACCAATTTATCACAGGTAACAACTATAAACTCTGGGTAAAATAAAAATGTTAAATTCTGAAGACACTTGTTAAAGTCCAAAGAAAGGTAGAGATGGGGAAGCAGTTAACATGTGGTAAAAGGAAATGGCATTGATAGGTCTTTCTCTTTTTGCAGTTTTTGCGAAATAGAATCAAGGTCACTCAGACAATTTAAACTTGGTTAGGAAGAAACAGTTTTACAAGCCTGAAGACAAGAAAACATATTTTGAGAAGACTAAACAATATAGGAGCTAACCAGAGAAATGTAAAATTTTGTATATCAATTCTATCTCTCAATGACCCTTGAATTATACATGCACAGGGCAGACTCCAAGAAATTCCACTGAAGCTTTAAGGAAGTAAACATGTCAGTTGCTGCCAGAAGAGAGTTGACAAAACTGGAACTCAATCTAACCAAGTTAATTGCCTGTTTAAACCAAAATGATCACTATTCTTTGGAGGAATATAACAGAATCCAGTCTCTAAACATAGCATTCAGAATGTCCATACTATTGTATTGTACATATTAATATATTATCATAACCAAACATAAAAATAAAATATGGCACAAATTCAAGGGAAATCTGACCCAAATTAATAGATCCTGAACCCCAAATGATCCAGACATTGGAATTAGTGGGCAAGTATTTTAATAAATAATTTAACCACCATCAAAAGCATAAAGAAAATAGAAGTATAATAAATGAAAAAATGCTAAATATAAAACATAAAAATAACAAAAGATAAAATGTAGTACTTGAAGTAAAAGTTTAACTGGATGGACTTGTCAACTACAAGTTGACACAAGAAAAAATTACTTGAAAATAACAATATAGTAATAAGATTTGAAGAACAAGAGAAAAGAGATTTATCTTGTACCATATAAAAGGTCCTAACTTTTTTCAAATATGGAATTTGATTCTAGAAATAGAAAAGAGGACATAAAAATATTTGAAGGAGTAATATGTGAAAATTCCCATATTTGCTGAAAGAAGCTTTAATCAACTCAACTTAGATTAAAAAAAAACCATAGTGGAGCCCATTATGATAACCTAAAGATTAAATATAACAAACAATCCACAATGCAACAAGAGAAGAATGATACAGTATATAAAGGGAAATAACAAAATAAGTAACTGTTAGCTTATCAAAAACTACAGAAACCTGAATGGAGGGGAGCAAGATCATTGAAGTGACAAATGAAAAAAAGAAAAAAGAAAGAAAAGAAATCAAGTTAGAAGTCTACATCTAATGAAAATTAAAAAAAAATGTAGACAATATATTGTCAATAGATCAATACATGCCTTAAGAAGTTCTTTAGACTGATGGGAATGGATGTTAAATACATGCTGCATCTGAATAAAAGGGTGAAGAACAGCAAAAATAGTAAATTTATGGCCAAAGAAGAAAGTCTACTTAGGCAAAAAAGTGTAACCTGTATTATGAGGCCTATAAAGCATGTTATGAATGATATATATGAAAAATATAGCAAAAAGAATGGGGGAGTAGATAACCAGACCTACATAATCCCAAGTTTGTATATTTTACAAAATCTGAGTTGAATGAAAATTTAAGAATGTTTATAGCTGGCCTTAGAGTAACAACTATAAAGTCCATGCAGTAGCATAATTAAAAAAAAAAAAAAAACAAAACCAGCAGATGAGTTAAAACTAAGCAAGTCCAAAACAACTCAGGTACTTTAATAATAAATTTTTTTTTCCTCTATATACACTACTGTGGTTAAATTCACTTCTCTTGATTCAACTACCACATCTACAATGACCTATAAAGTCCCAAAACCTGAATCTGTATCTCCAGTCCACATCCCTCCCTGAGATCCCCAAAATATGCCTAACACAAAGGCAAAACTGGGTGCAGTGTAATGTTTTTGTTTCACTTCTGCCGTTTGTAAAGGTGCAGTTATTTATATTAAATTCCAAATTTCCACACCTGAAATAAAGTGAAAACCTGGAAAACAGATCCTGAATTTCTACAACAGCATCCTTGGCTTAAGCTCAGCAGTGACTCGACCTTTAAGACAGGACGCTGATTCTCTGCGCATGCCTATATGGGACAGCACCACTGTGAGAAAGCAGGTGAGTGCATCATGTGACAACCCTTGCAATCTGTCCTGTCCCTTAGCTGTTTTGTCAATGCCATCCTGAGTTGAGTTTGAAAACAACTGGGTCTCTTTTTCCAAGGAATTTCAATTGATATGGGCCTCTCTACTTTACATCTGCGTTGATTTTATCCTGACTTCCTACTTCTCTCTGTAGGCTTCATTTCACTGGTATCAGCCCTTCATCACGGGCAACTATGATATTCCTGAACCGAGGGTCTGTCATCTGCCAGAGTCCTTTGCTTCCCGAGTCTGTGCCATTTAGAAATCTGACATTATTCCTTCTGCATTTCTCAATGTAAATGGTACAGTCTTTGATGATAACTAAGGTGATGTGAAATCTGCATCATTTTGAAGTAATTTAGCCCAGCGACATGGTGTCTGAGGTGACATTCTCTCTTCACCTGAAGACAAATCAATGCCCAGAGGCCTAGTTTAGATTCATGTTTGCTTGTTGATCCCAGCAAGTCTTTCTTTTGACACATTTTCTAGTGTCAGGAACACAAAGCACTTGAGTTGACAGTGTTGGGGGACAAAAAGCAGGCACCCAGGAGGTAGCAGCTGCAGTCTGGGCCTGGGTAAATGCTCAGCAAGAAGCAGTCTCCTTGAGACTGTCTGTTCCAAAGTTTGCTGATTCTTGCCCCTGGGAGTGTGGGAATCTGGAATCATTTTTGGCAAATGTTTTCATACCACTCCCACCTTCACCATCATAAAGAGGAACATTCATTGAGCTCTCTCTTCTTTTTACTGGCAGGCTTTGAAAGAAAATGCAAGAATTAATATGCTTCTGGAAAACAAAAGTGGCCACAAACATATTCGGATTGTGGAGCTGTATTGGGGGAAATGAATACTTTGGCATCTGTGCGTATAGGTCTTGGATCTATGCCCTTCAATGCTTCTCAGCTGTATGTCAGGTTCCGAAAAAACAAAGAAAATTCTTCAAAATTTAGGAAAAACTCAAGAACCAAGGGTAGATGATAAGACCTATTATCTTGAGTCATTGATTCCCTCCTGAAAACCAGGACTCCTTCCCTTCCATTTGGTTCTGAGGTTCTGTGGACTCATGTAAAGTGCCCCTGAGTGGAATGTGGTGTCTGGCCAAGAGGAAAGACGTTTTACTGGCCTGCTACTGCTCCTGTCCTTGACACTGACCATCCACATTGGCAAGTTGTAAGAGAAACTAAAAGAAACTGGCTTTAGAAATCCTGCCTTTGATGTCTCGCAAAAACATCCCAAACAATTAAATAATTATATAGTCTTTATATTGAGATGTAAAATCTCAACAGAAATCAGCCACTAAAATTCAAAGGGAATACCCTTCCCTGAGATGATCTTTAGAAAGAACACAATCAAGGGTAAGATCAGACAATAAAACAGCGTGGGTGCAACATTGCCCGTCTTCAAAGTACTTCACGAGGTGGCTAGTAAATGCTCACAAATCATCCCTGTGGAGGCAGGTGGTGCTCTCATCCTGAGAGGGGCGGTGGCCACCTGAGCAGTGGGTCTCACACAGGAGTCCATGTCCACGCTGTGCCCAGAGAGACTCCAGCTCCCTCAGAGCACCCATTCGCCGGTTGCCATCTCCAGCATTCCTCTTCCACCCTGCTCCTTTCTCCTTGACTGGAAATCCTATTTATTCCCAGAGCACTATTCTTCATGTGCTGGTGCTTCTGGAATCCAACCATGTCCTAGATCGCAAGTGTAAGAACCACCACCGCACTTCGTGCCTGGACCACCTCCTCCCTTCTTCTAGGCTTACCCAAAGCTCATTTCCTCCAAAGCTGAACTTATGATCTCCCCAAGTTTTGAGTGTTTCACCTCCACTAAAGGTATTGCCACATTCTCTGATTCAAAATCCACTATTATTTACAGAGTTCATTTTCCTCGCAGGGAGGGAGCAGGAAATTGTTCTAGGTCTCACCATGATTTAGCATGGGACTTCATCCTGATCAACTTCTTATTTTATTTTTTTGTGTAGAAAAACTGGGGTATAGGCCAGAGGTTCAGCGGGTGAGAAAGATTCACCAGAAACAGAGTGGGGGGCAGAATAGGTGGGTTGATGGCAATACCCAGCTGGGACACAGAGGAGCTTTGCCGCGCCATGTGGGTCACCTCCCTGGCCAGGGATCGAACTCAGGCCTTAGTAATAATGCTGAGATTTAACCCCTAGGCAACCAGGGAGGCCCCTGACCTTCTGCTTTTTCTTTTGGTAATTAACAACATTGGGTCCTCAAGAGGACTAAATAAGACAGAATAGCATCAGGCAAAACTAACACGCAGTGGTGTTCATTGTTAGCATGCAGTGTCTTGCCCTCATGCTTCCTTTCCTTGCCCCTCTAGCCTAGTTCAGACCCTCTTTCCTTCCTTAATGGACACTCTTCATCACTTCTTCCTGATGTCTCCCCCCTATAATCCACTCTGTGTCAGCACCAATAGTTATTTAGCCAATATCCAGGCTGTCATTCCCCCTAACTGAAAGAACCATTGCTTAGCATAATGTGCATCAAAACTAAATACTTCCACGGAACTCCCTGCACTGGCATCCAGTCTTGCAACTTCTGCAGAGGGACTTCGGTAAACCGAGTTTCTTATAACAACAGGAAGATTCCATTGAAGGATGATCTTGGTCCTTGCCTTTCCACCTCCTTCCTAGAACTCAAGCGCTCTTGGAAGGTAGAGCAGCTCTCACGGACCCTGAGGGCAATCTCATCCAATGAGTGAACTAGAAGAATCCAGGCCCTTGGTGTCTTCTCTGTAAAGGATGTGGACATGCTGGAATAGAAACTCTCTGATTTTGTAACTCTTTTGGAAAATACTTGACTTGAATTTTGTGAGATGCAAACAATATAATCCTAATTTACAGCATTTCCAAAGTATTTTCCCTATTACCACCAGAACACAACACCACAACTTATTGTGACAAGGATTGCCACTGGATGGTGCTTCTACTTCAAGCTTTTGTTGGTTTCCCGTGGCATGTCCAATGACACTCAACCCTGGAAGAATGACCTAAGGAGAAGGGCTTCCCGTTGCGTCTGCCCCTTCTCCTCCCTCATTTCCTCTCCTCCAGGACACACATTCTGTGATGCCATCTAGAAAGACCACTGTGATCCAGACACATCCAGTAATTTCTGGTCTTCTTGACAACACCCCACTCTACCAGCAACACCTTTCTCTTGTCCACTTTCCTTACTATGATATTTCCTTCAAGTGCCAGCTCAAATGCTACAGCTCTCCCAAGCAGTGGTGCTACTTATAAGGAATATCTTACTCTTGTGGGTTTCCACAACATTGTCATTTCAGCATCACCTCAGACTTTTTTACACCCATCTGGGGGTTAGAATGAATGGCACTGTAGAATGCCATGCAGCATTTCACTGTGGTTATGCAAGTGGGTCCAGGAACCCTCACAAGCTGAATATGGACTTGGCATTAATCATGCCCTTTTTTTTTTTTTTTTATGAGGGGAATGGGGCCAGTGAGAGTGTCTGATCCTTGGAAGTTGTACACATTAACAAAGAACACAAGTGAAGTATTTACAAAGGGACCAGAATGTAGTAACAAAACGACTTGTTTTCTTTCCCTTCTAGGTAAGAACATCTGTGGAAATACATGGCTTCTCTCTCTCTCTATCTCTTTCTCTGGCCATTCAGTTCATAACATATGCTGCCTTTATGGTAGCTGCTTAATAGATACTTATTTAACTAAACCAATTAATATTTTTAAAATCTCATTAGTTATAATTTGTAAAAGGCTGCATGGAGTCTTACCCTAAAACATTTGGACTAAGCTTGGGTCTCTTCTAGGGGTCTGGGCCTATATGAATCTATGAAACACCCATGCTTGGAATTCCCTTATCTTTTATTCCTATGCTCTTTACATTTCATTATACCTAATATTTTTGAAGACTCCTACTATTGCACTATCTCATTCACTTCTAACAGAAAATCACTTTAATAGGTACCTAAAGAAGTAAGAAGTAAGCTGCTGAATAGACAAAGGATTTTAGGTGGAAAGAGGAGGATTTGTCCCAAGACGTTAAGGACAGCAGAGTCTATGCCCAGGGGTAAAGACGCCCAGTCTACTATTATTTCAATTACATAAAGTCATGTGACCAATACAACAGTTTCAAGTAGTGGTGATGTCTCCAAACTGAACAGCCTCATCAATACACCCAACAAGGAAGACGTGGCGAAGACATCTTGAAAGTGAAAGTTACAATCAGGTGAATTAACTATGCATGGACAATGCAGTGAACCTTGGCTTTGGGGGTCAGATGGACATGAATTGAGAAGGGGTTTTTTTTTTTTTGGTGAGTTTTGAACATTTGTTATTCTTGTTTATAATATAATTTCATTGTCACTATACATCACTTCATTATTAATAATGGCTGTGTTTAAAAACCACCTGGCAACAAAATCCCCAAATACTGAATAATTGACTCTCACGGGTCCATACAAGCTGGCTCCAGCAGGTCACTGCCTCTGAGCCTCTTGCAGTCTTCAGGATTATAGTGTCCACCCCATGACACTTACCAACGAGATATGGTTTATTACTGAATTTTGAAGTGTTTCAAAGGAAATGCAGAAAGGAATCTCTAGGCAGACATCTCAGGTGACAGGTACATGCCTGAGCATGCTCATCTGTTCGATGGGATCATGGCACCCTTGTGGTAAGGCAAGACAGTCATGAAGGTCAAATGAGATGAGGTCGGTGAAATGCACCATGTTGTTTGTCAGATGCTTGGTAAATATTATTTCAGCATGCCCCGCAGTCTTCATTATTAGCACATGCTCTTCCAAGATTCTGTACACATTGGTGTGGTGTCTTTGCAGAGCTGAGGCAGTTTTGTAGACATATTAGAGACGGGGAAACTGTAGTAGTCAGCAGTAACCAGGGAAACAGAACCAAGAGGCTATGAGTATATTAAAAGACCTAAGAATCGGCACCACTAATTACAAAGATTGGTGGGGCTGAAAGTCTTCTAGTGGAGGCTGGCGGGTGGAAACCGAGGGACTGGATGCTGCTGCTCCAGTGTGAAGACAGGGGACTAATCCAAGGAGACGAGGGTGCAGACAGAGTCCAAAGGCAGGAGGCTCCGCTCCGAGAGGCCAGTCTTTGGGCTGTATTCGGCCCTTCAACTGATTGGAAGAGGCCCACCCACATGATGGAAAGCAGGCTGCCTCCCTCAACACTCACCAATCTAAATGTTAATCTCATCTAAAAACATCCTCAAGTTGATATGTAAAATGAATCCACATAGTGATGAGCATAAAATTCTTGGAGGTAAATGAGTCCAAAAGGGTAGTTGAAACTGTTTGAATCCATTGATATCACACAGGACCAGAAAATAATCATAGTGCCGAAACCACTGGCGGGTCTTCAATCAAGACACCAAGAAATTTGTCAAAGTAAGAACTTTTACATGAACTTTAAACAAAAGTATCATTTTTTTTTGTTATAAGTTCAAGGGAACTTATATTATTATGCACTGAGATTTTTGCTATATGAAATTATTTGTGATGGAAACAGAAGAGGTAGATGATTTTCTCCCGTGAGCATAAAACATAAATGATTTTTGAATGTGTTTCTTTTTCTTTTTAAAGATTTGTATTTATTTATGCATACAGAAATGGGGTACAGCCAGAGGTGCAAGGTCGGTGAGAGATTTCACCAGAGACAGAGTGGGGAGCAGAACAGGCAGATTGAGGAAGTACACTGCTGAGGGGAGCAGCGGGCGGGTCAGGAGAGGTCTGCGCGCCATGTGGGATGGAACTCACACTGAAGCCGCCACTGCTCAGCTTAGTTTAGCAGTGCAGGTCTCCAACCCGCTGTGCCACCAGGGAGGGCCCAAAGCATCAATGATTTTTAAGTCATGGTAAGCAGACCAGAACGTCAGACTAACTGAAGCTCACCTAAAAACATTCGGCGTCGTTTTCCATTTCTCCGGCATCTTTCAGCCTCTTGAACTTCACAGTAAGAATCAGAGCACAAAATCGTGGTTAGGGTGTAAGCGTGAGGGGAGGGGAGGGAGGGGAGGACTCTTCTGCCCAGGGCCAAGCCTCATGTGACCCTGGGATCAGGGGCCACCCTCACAACTACCCACCAAAACCACCACCGATAAAAGTAATAACAGCAGAAGCGCCCATGTGTGGGTGCTGGCACTCAACAGGATTAACTGGTGCTCCCTCACTTAAAGCCCGCACACGCTTCTATGCCAACGCAATAAAACAAAGCAACTCACACAAGTGGGAAGGAGTCATCCTTCACAGTTTAGAAGTAAGGGGATTGTGGCTCAAGGAAAAGGGGGATTGAGGCCTTTGCCCGCAATCACACCACAGGTAAGTGGCGGAGCTGGACTGGAAACAAGATCCTCTTCTTCTCTCACTCTCTTTCCAGCTCCCCCGGCACCACAAGATGAGCGGGTGGGTCGGCACCTCCTCCCTTCCTGCTTCCACGTCCTCTCAGCCAAGGCTGTAATTTAGTCCATTTTCCTCTGACCGCCCAGATGGAGTGGACTCGCCGAGAAGTGCATTATTTGATGGGTCGCTCTTTCTCAAATCCATCTCGGCCACATCTACTGAGATGCAGAACAAACTACCCCACACCCATTCCCATGCAGCGCTCTGGGGACACCCCAGGCACCAGCAGAGCTTGGGTCTGCCAAAGTTTGCCATCATCAACCCCCCTTTATCTCTCACTTTCTCTCACTCACCAACATTCATGGGTCTCAGCGTTTCTCCACCTCGTGTTGACTGAGTCCAAAGACAACCAACCTCTCTCTCTCTCCCCCAACACTTCTCATTTTCCTAATGTCTACATACCTCCCTTACCTATGTGATTTCAATTTATTTTTCCAAAATTCCAGCACCCTCTTTGGGTAACTGAAGACTTAATTCCATTGCACTTGCCACACTGTTACTCGAGGGTATAGGGGTCAGCCACTCAGAGCAGGTGTGAACACCACTGGACCAATCCCTCCTTCTTCCCTGCTGACTCCTCACCCCCTGAAGTTCATATTGTCTCTGAGCAGACAGCGGAGCCCCCTTCTCACCCACTTCCCCACCACCCCCATCTAGTGAGTAGATTCAGGTTTTCTCAAAGGCCAAAAAGGAGAGGGATATTTTTTCCTTCAGACATTCTCAGAATGGCTACAATTTGCTCAATTAGCCCACGATTTTGATTTAATTTTTTTTTTTATGTTCTATAACGTTGCCCAGAGGGCCCTCTCTGGTAGTGCAATGGGTTAAAGTGCAGCACTATGAAGCTGTCTGCAACACTACAGCACTACAGTTCCATCCCTGGCCAGGGAGTGACTCACAGGGTGCGACAGACCTCTCTTGACCCAGCCACTGCTCCCCTCAGCAGTGTGTCTCACTAGATCTGCCTGTCCCCGCTCTGTCTCTGATGACTCCTCTCACCCCTGCATCTCTGGCCTGTACCCCAGTTCTTGTATGCATAAGTAAATAAATATTTTTTAAGTTGCCAAGAATAAACAGGTGTCACAAAACTAATTAATCTATCTTATTGATTTCATTGCTTCATTTATCTTTATACTATTTATTTATTCATTTATTTTAAATGGAGGCAACACTGGTTTACCACTGCACAGGATTTAGCGGACCACACCTGCCAGCTGCATGTCACCCCACCCACCTTCCAGTAAAAACTGACAGAAAATCCACACGGACCTTACAGACTACCCTTGGAAAATGAAAGGGGTTAGGCTGGATCTTCCTTCTTCCCCTCTGTGTTTTCTACAATCTTTTGATAGTAATGGAGTAAAAGTACTACTTACTTTTATAGTCGATAATAAGACAAACGTGAAGGCCATAAAATATATTTCACAAAACACTTAAAAAATAAAAATAAAACCATTTTTTTCCCTCTTCAGTCAAAACATGTGGAACTAAATATCTGGACAGTCTTCTTGGCCCTTCTCTTCCCATCATTCCCTACGTTCTATTTCAATGGGTTGAAGACCCAGCTAACTATTGCGGACACACCCTCCAAACTCCCCGGACCGGTTAGGCTGAGTAAAAGCGTTTTGCCAATCAAATATTTTCCAGTTGTTCTGTTTTGGCCACACCCACAAAACAAATGACACAGCCTGACGTCCTGGGGCGGCAGACCCCTGCCAGCCTCTCAGACTTGGCCTGAAGCTGTTTGGCTGTTTTGTTCAAATGGAAGCCACGCAACCAACCGCTTTTACGCCTGATGTGAAATGTCTTATTATTTCAAAGAGATCTCTGCTCTTACTGACAGTAATTACCCATCCAGTTCAAAGGCGCTGGTGATGATGAAACCTCTTCTAAGGAGTAGCCGATGAATCCAGTTCGTTATTAAATTAGAATGATATTCTTGACCTGTTTTAATGAAGATTTTATTATTGCTTTTCTAATAAGCTTAATTATCACCTTGAAATCACCTTAATATTTTTCTACCTCTGGCATCTCCATTAAGAAGCTCTCTACTAAATGGGCACTTAATGATTCTTGTCATCGTCTAAGAAATGATCGTCACAAATTGCCTTTCTTCTTTTCTTTTTTAAAGATTTGTTTATTTATGTATACAAGAGCTGGGGTATAGGCCAGAGGTGGGGGTGGGGGAGTAAGAGGATTCCCCAGAGACAGAGTGGGGAGCACAACAGGCTGAGTGAAATACACTGCTGAAGGGAGCAGCGGGCCGGTCAGGAGATGTCTGCTGCGCCAGGTGGGTCACCCCCTGGCCGGGGATGAGCCTGCACTGCAGTGGCTGCAGCTGGCTTCATAGTGCTGCACTTTAACCAGCTGCGCCACCAGGGAGGGCCCCACAAATTGCATTTCAACTTCATGTGCAACTCCTTATGTCTCCATCCCCCAGACACTCCAGCGCGCGCACACACACAGGGCCCTCTGGTTCCACCCAGCCTCATGCGTCTCCTTGCTTTTGCTCTGCTGCACTGCTGCTCTACATTGAACTCATTTCCCTGAAAGTTCACACTCTCTCCTTCCTACCTCTGCTGGCCCCGCTGCCCAGCCGCTCTGTCCTGGGCTCTGCACCACTCAGGCCGCCCAGCACATGGTCGTAGCGCTACGACATTAACTCTGGGTCTTGACTCCACAACTGGTATAAACTTAAAGAAGGTTGGCTTTGCCCTCCTCTGTCACAGTGCCCTTGTCAGGACGCCTGGCGCTGGCGTGTCAGGACACGGCAGGCAGCCAACAGCCCCAGCTATCCTGCGTCCCGTGCAGGGCTTGCTCCGCGTCTCATTCCTGAACTGGAGAGAATGTGTCCCGAGTGCCGTGCAAAGACGTGGCCAGGAGCAGGCGTGCACTCTGGCAGGGGACCTGGGGTCAACTTGGTGGGCCTCTCTCTCTCACACAAATCCAGTCCTGCTGGATCGTAATCCCCCCTATACTTACTTATTTATATCTCTATTCAGTGGATGTTTATTGAGCACCTGCTGTGTCAGGTAGCTGGAACAAGGTGCTGGGAGCAGAGCAGTGCACAGATAAAACCAGAAGTCTGGTCTCAGAAGGCTAATGATCCAGCGGGGAGCAGACAAAAACTGTGTACAAACACGTGACTCTACAGGTACCCCAATAATACGCGTCAGAGGCAAACAGCTCCCCCCCACCCCAGGATCCCTTGCTGAGACCTGCCCATAGCTCCCCCGAGTAGTGCTTTGCTGGGCTCCCAGGCTGGCGGGGCTCCCGAAGCCCCCTCCAGGGTCACCCCAAGTGGCCTCTTGTTAATATTGTCACCTGGGTGACATTGCTTGCCCACACCGCAAGTGACTCGGAGGCCCGGTTCACAGCTCCACAGCTCTATGGTGCCACCCCACACTCACCTCTAAAGCACTGGTGGCCCCTACCAGGAAG
>NW_004567104.1:74229908-74248895 GCF_000260355.1 Condylura cristata
AAAAAAAAAAAAAAACCCTAAAATTGGCGTCCGTCGTTCTCCACCTTGCAGACCCATTAAAATCCAGTGGCGAATTTTAAAGATAACCATTTCGACGAGAATCTCTTAGAGTAGAGCCCAGGTATTGGTACTTTTTAAAAGCTCCCTTGGTGTTTCCCAGGAATAACCACAGCTGAGAATGTTCTGCAGAATAGGAAAGTGTTTGTGTCCTAATGGTGTTTGTGTTCCTGGCTGTACCTCGCCACCTAAGTACCTTATCCATTTCAATTATTTAATAAATGCTTCTTGAGCAATGACTTGGGAAATGCCACTTTTCATGCACAGAATAAATTGTGTGCTGGGAAAACCCCAATGCTATGTTATTTGGTTGGCTTTAGATCTGTATCTTGTTTGGGGTAAGATGGCGGGAAAATGGAACCACAAGAATTGAGTAGTAATCTGCCACTTATTAAAGATCAAAATCACACTTAATACCTATGTAATGAGGAACATATTTCTTGATAGGGTAAGCCAATGTATTCATTTTATTCTTTGTGAATCATTTTCCCCTGCGGCATCCCACAGATTGAATCTGAGGCATTTATTGCTTTAGGCAAAGGCTGATAGTGCCTAAAACAAAGATGATTTTGTTCAGTTTTGTGGAACAAACTAGATTTGTTATGTTTAGATGAGACAACCGTCTTGAAAGCTAGGCTTGAGAAAAGAGAATTTGATAAATGCCCACAGTTTCCCTTTAACAAGACTGAAAAGCTTGCTATTTATTTTTTTAAGGATTTATTTATTTTTTTATGCATAAAGAACTGGGGTACAGGCCAGAGGTGCAGGGGCGGTGAGAGGATTCACCAGAGACAGAGCGGGGAGCAGAACAGGCAGATCATCGAAGTACACTGCTGAGGGGAGCAGCGGGCGGGTCAGGAGAGGTCTGCAGCGCCATGTGGTCACTTCCGGGGCGGGGATCGAACTCGCACTGAAGCGGCTGCGGCCAGCCTGCAGTGCTGCGTCCTAACCCACTGAGCCGCCAGGGAGGGCCAGAAAGCTTGCTATTTAAAAACTAGTTAAGACTTGAACTTTTTGGTCTCAGTATCTATTTGCATTATTAAAATTTAGTCCAACCCTCAAAGAGTCTTTGTTTTTGCCAACTCAACTTAATAGTATAGTATTTATTCACTGAAATTGAGAAATTAAAAAAATATATATGTGCATGTCAATCATGTATGCTTCTACAACATGCACCGGTCACTTGGGAAATGTCAGTTCCCGAGGCTTGGCAGTTCTCACGTCTCATTAGCTGATATTGAAAAATCACATGTGTTAATATTACCACCATTACATCAGAGATATCTCTAGGTATTTGGTCACTATCGTCAAGTACTCTCAGTTGTTTTTCTTAAAACGAAAGAAGGTTCATTTTGTACTTTTTGAGAAAATAGCTTCAAATACAGTCTGAATAACCTACTTTGTCTGCCAATTATTCTTTCAGATCAGAGTAGTGTTCTCTGTAAAGAGACTGATTTAGAGTGTTCACTCTTGCCTGCTGACCCCTGACACTACTGAGAACTGTGGCCCAGTAAGCACCAGAAGTGCTTTATACACACTTCCTGTCCTGTTACATAAAATATTAAAAACATGTGTATGCGAGGGTTCAGATTTAATAGCATCAATAATTTTTATCACTTCATCAAGGATATTCTTTAATGAAACTGATCATTTTCAACTATGAGTAGAAGGTGGTGAAAAATACAATGACTACTAATGGAATTTGGGGCACTAACTTGATTATTGCTGAAATACCAACACTTTTACCCACAACTGCTTTTGCAATATGGTTTTTAAAAGACAAGTATGTCTTAGTATTTACTATAACAGGTTGATGCTTAATAGACCCTTTGAATGCATCTTAGAGCCCTTATGATCTACGTATCACATTTTGCAAACTGCTGCCCTGGAGTAATCAAAGAGGACGTATATTGTACAAGACCCCACTCCCTAAATTGCTTTCAAGAAAGAAGGAAGCTCTTCTAGGACCTTAAGTGTGGAACAAGAGGAGAGATGAAATACTTGACAGGTGAGTCCAGCTCCTCCTACTTCTCCGGATGGAGGCATAGGCAGAGCATGATGTTTGAAACAACCAGAAAGACAGAAGAGAATTTTCCCAAAAGAGAGGATTTCACAGAAAAATGTCAACTTCCAGGGTGAAACCTAATATTCAGAATGGCACGAGACCTTCGTGGTACTGCTCAAATGAGGTGAAAGTAGTCCATGCATAGTACTATGTGAGTCCTGAGAGACAGGGCCCTATTTCTCTATGACTGGAACAGGCGGAAGCCAAAGTAGTAGGACAAGAAAAATAAAGGTATGCAAATTGGGAAGGAAGAATCAAAACTGCCCCTATCTGCAGATGACTTGAATGCCAACGTGGAAGAGCTCAAGAAATCTATAAAATAAAACATTTTTAAGAAGAAAAGAAAAACTCCCGGAACGAAATGAATTAGAGCACAAGAAGCATTTTAAATAAGGTTGCTGGATATGTCATTGATACATGAAAATTAACGGCACATCCAAGATACTAACAGTGGACATGTGGAAACTAAAACTAAAAACACTGTGCCCTTTACAACCATGTCAAACAAAATGAAATATTTAGGCATAATGTAAATGTTTAGGTATATCATAACTATTTGACAAACCATGAGTAAGAGTTGCCTGATGGAATCTATAAAATTCTGATGAAGTCCAACAATACCTAAATTAGTAGAGCAACATATGTTATCCAAGCACTGGAAGATGCAATAGAGCAAAGATATCAATTCTTCCCAAATGGATCTATAATTTAATGTAATTTCTATCAGAATTCCAGTAAGTTTGTTTAATAGACTTAGACAAACTTCCTTTGAAATTTATATGGAAAGGCACAAACCCTAGACTGGATACGTGGTCTTGACAGAGAAAAGGGAGAGGACCAGCACTTGATGGTGAAACTTTCTCTATAATCAAGACAGTGATTCCACGTACAAATCAACAGAACAGAACAAAAACTCAGAAAGAAATGCACATAAATATGTCGGATTGATTTTTGCCATAAAAGTGAAATCCAGTTGTAGGAAAAACAAATACTTAATATTTTTTTCCAAAATCTTTATGACTATTATTTATAGAAGACTGATAACTCTTTGAGGACAAGTATTTTATCGTATTTGTCCATAAGTCTCAATATAAGCCACACTAATCATAGAGAAGATTCTCCAAAATATGTGAAAATCAATAACTTTAGTTATTGTGCTAATAAAAACATTATCCTGCTTCAGAATATAAGAGAACTATTGATATGTAAACATACAACAATTATAATTCTGACTGCTAAAGATGTTTAAAAATTAAGGTATAATTCACTAACCAAAGAACTGACCCTTTAAATATTCATTTCAGTCATGTTTGATTTATTCATGACCTGTAAAACTCTCACCACTAAATCCAGATCGTTTCCATAACACCCAGAAGAAATGCTGTATCCAGTTAGCAGTCACTCTTCCTTTTCTTTCTCCTAACGCCTGTCAACCACTAATTTACTTTCTCTCCATGGATTTACATATTCTGCACATTTCATAAGCAGAATCACACCATAGTTGATTCTTCTGTCAGGCTTCTTTCCCCGGAGATAATCTAAGGACCCAAAGTGAATCCAGTGCCCACCACGCCCACTCTCACACCCATTGGCATGCAAGTACACTGAACATGTGGAGTGGAGAAGAAACTCCAAATCCCAAGTTGACTGAAATCATGCTCAGAAGACAGACCACTTGTTCAGAAGTGACTGAGTTAACCTGGAAGACTGTCTTATGTCAGAAGAGATGAAAATACTCATACTGATCACTAGAGTTGCTGCTTCCCCTTTCGTGAGGGAATAGGGAAGCTTCAAAACAGAATGAAATCACTTATGGAAAATAAGGAACATTGTATTTTTCTGAAAATCTGAGAATCTGAGTCATAACATTTAAGCTCCAGTCTTTTAAGCTCTTAACAGTCCCAGTGTTCAGATGAAGAAACTGAGGTTCAGAAAGGTCAGTGATGGCCCAGTATCACATGCAAATTCAACTCTGTTTCTTCCAAAGCCTACACTCTTTCTGAGCAACAGGTAGTCTCTCACTGGTTAGATCCATACCATAGTTAGTTTTCACAAAATCTAACTAGGAAGTGTCCCATATTAGAACTCACCCCAAATCAAGTCTTACCATTCTTGAGGACTTATAAGACAACACAAAACACAACTTACTCACTTTCACAAACTCTTTAAACACAAATCCCCAAGCTTTTTTTCTTCTCAAATTTACGATACGTTATTTTTCGAAAGATTTAAAATGTAGCTAGAGAATTGTAGGACACAAATGCAATATTTTAAAAGCCACTTGTATCAATACGTCCATTTGTATATGCTGTTTAACCAGCCTCTGTAGTACTGAGCATCTGTAGGAGTCAGGCCCTGGCTCCATGCATCATTGCATTTCATCTTCGCAATCACCCTTTTAGAGTAACTGAATAACAGGACCCAAAACATAGCGCTGAATCAGTGAGAGCCCAAATCTAATCTCTTCTTCTGTTCTCCAACCCATGTGCTTAATCCATGTGCCACTCTGCCAATAAAATATTTGGAGGCTGCCAAGTTCTGGCATTCTGACTTTTAGGGCTGAGAAGAAGGGCTGAAGGGAAATGAAGAAGGGAGCCGCCTCGGGGGGCTGATTTCATTGTTGGGAATGTATCTTTCTTTGTTTATTTTAAATGGAAAAGAGCAAAGCCAGGATGAAACGAACTCATGACTGCTGTGCACGCTCACTCCAGGTGTATATCATAACTGATTATTAAAACCCTAGAACATAACTGATAATTGATTATTAAAATCCTACCGAAGTGAATGGAGGGGCTGGGGTATGGTTTGCGCAGGTCAGCATGCCTGTAAATCCCAACATTTCCTCAAGTGTCAACATTTTATTCTGAAGAGATCATCTTTGTGATTGTCCTTTGGGAAAACCTTCACTATGCGAACTATGAAAGAAAGTTAAAACTATTCATTTAAGTCATATTTATTTGTGACTTGAACTCATACATAATGACATGGGGACACAGGTGGACTTGTGTCCCTGAAGAAAGCACCGTGGAAGTTCTGTCACCCCGACTGTCACCACGACCGGATTTGGAAATAGCGTGATTACCAATGTGGTCACGTGGAGGTGCGTCACATCGAACATAACTGGTCCTCACGCGAAGAGGGAACCCAGACACCCAGACACACAGCGGGGAGGCCACATGACCACAGAGCAGGACTGCAGTGATGTCACTGGTAGACATGGACCCCAAGGGTCACCAGCAGCCCCCCAAGTCTGGAAGTCCACCAGAGCTCTACCCGGGGTCTCAGAGCAAGCTGATGTCTTGTTTTTAGACTTCTGATCTCTAGAATACATTTCTGTCATTTTAAACACCCAGTGAGTGGGTTTCTGGTATTCTGTGATGGCAACAACCGATACCAGGGGGTTGGGAGGACAGGAGGTGCTGTGGGAAGGAGCTGGAGGAAGAAAGGGGAAGAGAAATGATAGTGACATAGGGAAGATGACGTGTTCTAGAAATAGGGGAAGTTTTGACACATCTCCTTTCTTAGAATTCAAAATACACAGTAAAAGGTTCATGTGAATTGGATCATTGATAGCAAAGAAACCATCCCTAGATCTTGCACAGATACAAAACGAATCACGAGTGGGTGGCATAATTCACAGAATGGAATCAAACATTCATCATATTTACAAACAAGACTATCACATCGTGAGCATGGGTTTGTGTGTGCTGCCTACATGCGTGCGTGCATGTCTAGTGTAAAACTCTTGGCAGTACTGAGCCTCGTTCAAGAGTTGCACCTCCTAGAGGATTTATCGTTGCATTTCCCCTCTCTGGGTCTCACACATGGACAATACTGCTTCAGACTCATCTTTCTTGAAAAAATGCCCGTTCAGTACTTTAACTCAAAGGAGCTCCAGCACAACTGGGTGTTGCTGGCTACCCACAAGAGGAAGTGCGTGTTGTTCACCAGCCAGCTTTACATAAAATGGTCTGCACAGGGCACAGGGCAGGTTCTGAGATGAGTCACCATTCACCATTTTGTCCCCATGAAGGAAGTCGCTCGCCAGGGCTGGTGACCCACACAGCGGTTGGGGGAGGAGAGGCTCTGGCCGGGAAAGTCACTGCTGGTTCCATTTCACCCTCGAGCCAGGGCCACATTCCTCTAGGAACGTGGTTGCCAGAACTGGCCTTTGCTTCTGTCCAAGCTCAAAGACTATCCTCCCCAGGAGTGACTGAGCCCCACGAATGGAAGCCAACTCGGCGGTACAAGCACCCTGAGAAATTGCCTTCTGCCTCACCAGAGGTGTCAATGCATTGACAAGGTCATTCTGGCACCCCATTTTGGAGGGACAGCCATTTTGTAACTTATGCTAGGAACCGGGTTCTGTCTGCATTTTGTGCGTCAGTGTCCACCTCTCAGAAGTCACCGACAGTCAAGCTCTACCCATGACACTGAATTGCTGTTTTACACAGGATCCATTTCTCAGCCCCTCAACTGAGTCTCTCGTCTGTCAAAAGAGCACATCCCCTCTCGGGACTCGAGTGCGTGTTGAGTGGGGCAAGTCTGTTTAGATGGATCTCCTATTTTAAGAATGAAGTACTCATTCTCATCTGCATATTATTGGAGTGGGGGCCTGGAGTCTCTAGCCAGAGCAATGCAGGACATCTCGGTAGAGGGTTAGAGGCAGCGCCAGAGCAATGCAGGACATCTCGGTAGAGGGTTAGAGGCAGTGCCCTCCCACAGTGGGCACAGCGAGGCTGGTACACAGTGCCCTTTCATATCCAGGCCCTCCCAATTGGGAGATCACGCCCATGCCCCTATTTGTGGTCCTGCCCACTCTAAACACTGCCCAAGGGTGATGGCACCCCACCTGGTGGTGACAGCATCCTGCTGGCACCCTGACCATGCATGCTGTGCCAGGAGATCGGATGCCTCAAATTACAATATCCCAGTCAGTCTGATTACTTTCTACCTTCCCCTTCCCACATTTCTCTTGGTCTCCTGTCCTTCAGAAAACAGCCATGGGCCGCCCAGCCGGGCCATCCAAGAACCATGGCCTCAATGTCAGTGCACCAGCAGAGTCTGGGGATGCCATGTCACACTTGATCCCAAATCTATCATCGCTTCCTGTTACCCAAGGGCCTGTCTGCCACCACTGGGCTCTTTTCCATTCCTTTGATTTCCCTTTTAATCTGATCTCATTCCACTTTCTTGCTGAAAACCCTCTGGTGGATTTTCAGTGCACTTAGGGTAAAACTTGAAGCCTTTCTGATAAGTCCAAGCTCCCAGATGTTTCCACCCCTGCTTACTTTTCTGCCTCAGTTCAGTCCACTTCTTGTATGTTCATGTTGAGCTACATGCTGTTCTAAACTGTCCCCACCTCAGGGCCTATGAACCTGCAGTGACATCTACCTGCATGCTCTCCCATGCAACCCGCCATAGTGAGCTCCTATTATGCTAAGGGAAAGGTTTGGAAGAGAAAGTCACAGGTGGGCAGGAGAGCAGCTAAAATTCTTTAACAAAAGGACTCAGCTGTTTGATGGCACAAACAAGACTGTATTATTCAAAAGATGTAGAATCATTCATTGTTTTATATGTGAGTATCCACCTGTAATGGACAGAATTTTAGTGGTGGCCCATGGGCCCTGTCCCCTGGTTTTCGCAGCCTGGTTTGATCCCCTCCCTTTGAGTGTGGGCAGGAATATGACTTACAGTTCATCAATAACATGGTAAAGATGATAGCATATATTGAACTGGGGTTATGTGTGTGATACACTGCAGGAAATTACATCACTCATCCCGTTGCAGTCTCTGCTTCTCAGCCTTGAGGAAGCAAGTAACCGTGTTGGACAACACCACATAGCAAGGAATTCCAGGAGCCGAAGGTTTTCTCCAGCCTCCAGAGGTCTCTGGCTGACACCTTCCATGAAATAAACCTCAGAGCCCTCTGGCCACATAGCGAGGTTCTGTCAATAACAGCACGAGCTTGGAAGTGGATTCTTCCTCAGTCATGCATCAGATGAGACTCCAGCACCAGGCAATACCTCCACGGCACAGCTGTAAGACCTGAAGCAGTGGACCCAGCAAAAATGTGCCCAGGCTGCTGACCCACATAAACTTGGTGATAAATGTGAGTTCTTTTAAGCTCTTTTGAAGTCCGTGGCAATATCGTTCTACGACATTAGTTTGCTAGTACATCATTCATTGTGTTATTCATTTGACAAGCACCTATTAAGAGCTACTGGGCACCAAACAAGATCCTAAGATGGATAGGACATTATGTAGTTACCATTCAACACTATTACAGCCTGAGGACCTTCCCTATGCTATAGCCCGTTGTCTTAGAGACACCTAAGCCATGATGGGCTAGAGAGCAGCACTGGTCCCACTTACTGTTTGTTATTTCTCTTTAGGAAAGATTAAATGTTCATGGATAAACCAACCTATTCTTGCTAATCTTGTAGCACTCTTGCTCCTAACTGAAGTATCATACTTAATCAAAGTAATAACATCTCGAAGATTCTGAAAAGAAGACATAAGGACAAATTGGCTGGATAGGGCAGCACAGAAAATTACGTTGTCCACCAAGTCAGGGCCAGGATAGTAGGCAATGTCCAGCTTGCTGGGCTGAGGTATATGATGATACATGAGGAATATCATCATCTTTTTGTGATATGAACTATTCGGGATTCAACCATGAAGTTAACAGGTCTGTTATATGCATTGTGTACTGTGGTTAAATTATTCTGTATTTCTGTGGTTAAATAATTGGAACTGTCTTGGTTTTATGCAACTGTGGACTCTGTGGTTAAATTATGTTTTCTAGTTTTGTTTTAACAGCTGTGCATTTGTGCTTGGGTGTGTGCACGCACATCGTGGATTTTCATACAATTTATACGTCACTGCAAGCCACAGAAGTCTATGAAACTAACCCATATTCGGAAATTCCCAGCCCTGACACTTCAGGTTTAAATTCTGTCTTATGAATCATAACTATTAGGAGGGGGTTTGAAATTGTGTTTGAATCTTAAAAAATAGTAAAATCCTTATTATTCATTTACGGAGATGATTTGTGGAATAGAATTCTGCATAACAAGTGTAGAATTAACTTCTCTTTGTTACTTCTGATTTTTTAGTTCATTCATGAGAAAAAAATTCTTGGAAATATATGTGTACAATGTCATTACCTTGGACTTTACTATCTTTCCAAAACTTTTTATTAGATTTTAAATTACTGATTTATGTTGTTCTTTTGATTTTTGGTGTACATGCCTCAGCTTTCAATTACACAGAAGTACAGTTTCCCCTAAAATAAAATAAAATCACACAAATAAGTCATTCTGTGCATAAGAAAGCACATTATTAAAACTAACAAATCAGAAGATAGTTTAAAAGACCAAGACCTTTATAATCAAGGTTGCTATTTTGATTGAGTATATTACAACCCAAGTGTTGCTTAGTACTTAATCATAGTTATTTGACAGCCAAATAGATGCTCTATTGTTTCATAATCAAAATATACAGGGATAGCATATATTAATTCAAAATCTACCCATGGCTGATTCCACATTTTTCTTTTTTTAAAAGATTTATTTTATTTGTACATACAGAACTGGGGTACAGGCCAGAGGCTCAGGGGCGGTGAGAGGCTTCACCAGAGACAGAGTGGGGAACAGAACAGGCAGATGGACGAAGTACACTGCTGAGGGAAGCAGCGGGCGGGCCAGGAGAGGTCTGCCGCGCCATATGGTCACTTCCGGGGCAGGCGGGAATCGAACTCATGCGAAAGTGGCTTTAGCTTCTCAGTGCAGTGCTTTAACCCGCTGCACCACCAGGGAGGGCCACTACATTTTTCTTTTGATAGTGTTTACTAGATTGTTGTTCAAAAGAAAATTAAAACTTATTTCCCCAAATTATTTAATGTTGATGAGGGATCTGCACATGAAGCGTAAATTAGACTCAGTCTTTGGTAAATAACACAACAAAAAGGATAAGGAACTTAAACAACTGATCCTTTGTGACTCAGTTTTTCCCCCAGAAATTCACAACATGACATTAATTAGTGACCTATAAGGATATGTGTACAAAATTGTCCATTATAAAATAACATACTATAGAATAAAGTGAAGGTTGCCAGCACAGAGGTATGTCAATTATAGAAGATACTTAAAATCACAGAATTTTCAGGAAGAGAACATTATACAACTATTAAAAAATCATTTATTAGGCCCTCCCTGGTGGTGTAGTGGGTTAAAGCACAGTACTAAGAAGCTAAAGCCACTTCATCATGAGTTCGATCACTGTCTGGAGGTGACCACATGGCACGGCAGACTCTCCTGACCCGCCCGCTGCTCCCCTCAGCAGTGTACTTCGTCCATCTGCCTGTTCTGCTCTCCACTCTGTCTCTGGGGAAGCCTCTTACCACTGCCCCTGCACCTCTGGCCTGTACCCCAGTTTTGTATGCATAAATAAATTTTAAAAATCATTTACTGCTATAAAACATTTTAATGTTAAGAAAAATGGTAGAAACTTATTACTAAAATAATTACCTATGCAAAGGAAATACAGTAACATGTTGACTATATTTGTCTCTGTTGGAAAGGTCATAGAGAAAATATTTGCAAATCATAATCTGAAAAGTGGTTAATTAATATCTAATATATACAAAGAACTCATTCAACTCAATAGCAAAAAAGTCAAACAATCCAATTAAAATACGAGCAAAAGAGCTGAACGTTTTCCCAAAGATACACAGGTAGGTGGCCAAGAGGTACATAGGAAGATGCTCAACATCACAAAGTGCCAGGAGCATGCAAACCAAAATTACAGTGAGATAGTATCTCCTACCTGAGAGAACGGCAGATACTGAAAGGACAAGAAATAACAAGTATTGGTAAAGACATGGAGAAGTAGGTGCCCTGGTATGCAACATATTAAACAGAGCTCAGCATATTACAAACAGAGCTACCATGTGATCCAGCATTTCCACTCTGGTCATTTATCCAAGAAATGAAAATGCTAACTCTAAAACGCATCTACATATCAAGTTCCAAACAGCATTATTTACAATAACTATACCTAGTAAGACACCTGTGTCCCTCAATGGATGAATGGGTAAATAAAATGTGATACAGACACACATGCACTAGAATATCATCGACTCATGGATAAAAAAAATGAAACCCTGCCATTTTCAAACAACATGCACTGGCAGTTTGCTAAGTGAAACACATTAGAAAGAAAATGACAAATACTGTGAGACTACGTATATATGGAATATACAGAAACATAACCAAACAAAAACCAAAAACCCAAATTCTTAGATATAGAGAACAGTTTGGTGGTGAAGGCAGGGTTTATGGGGTGGCTGAAATGACTGAGGTGATAATAAACTATAGACTTTTAAGCTCTATGGATGCAACGTAAAGCATGATGAACTATAGTTAACAATACTGCCTTGCATATTTCAAAGTTGCTAAGAGTAAGTACTAAAGTTTTCATCACAAGAAAAACGTATAACTATGTGTGGTGATGAATATGAACTAAACTTCTTGTGGTGGTCATTTCACCAACTATGCATATGCCAAGTCGTTGAAACAAACACAATACTAAATACCAATTACATTTCAATAAAAATGATGGACATTTAATTTTGCCTTCTATCAAGTTGTGCCATAGTTCCTTCAGTTAGACTTACTGTGGATAACCATGGTATGGCCATGTCACACTACCTGGGATAAATGAGTGAGCACAGTGCATCCTTCCTGAGCTATACTCTTCTCAGAAACCACTGTATTGTGGTAGTCTAGTTTCAAACGCAGAAGGTGGTTTTGAAGTTGAAGAAGCATCCTTTAATGAGTGGTTGTCACAAATGACAACCAAGAAAACAGAGTCTTCATAGGAGGCACCAGAAATACTGGGGAAGATACCAGACTCTTCCATATCAGGCTACGGAGTTCTAATGAAAGTTGTTTGGAAAGAATTAAAGAGTCACCTCTGCAGGTTGGGAGAACTGGGTCACCTAGTCGTAGACTCATGCCCATTTGTGTCAGCTATCAGAGTTGGCCATTCACACTCCTTCTGAATCCAAAGCAGAATTGCAACCCTTAATGTCACCTGGCCATGTGACTCACTTCGTCTAATAATAGGTGAGAAGCTTCACTTTTGGCCTGTTTTCTTCCTCTTCTCAGAATGAATAATCATAATCCTGCTCAGGATAGAATCCTGGGTGAGGACAATATGGAACTCTTGCTCACCCAAAAGGACCATGGATCACCCAAGATGGACAGGGATCCTGAATGACAGCAAACCTCTGTTGTCCTAAACCATTGATAGTTGGGGTTTTCTTTTACCACAGCACATACTGACTAGGGCATTAACATTGTAGGCAAATGCAATAAAAAGAAATTGTATAAAAGCCAAAATATGATAAATATTTCCTTGTACCTTAGAAATTGTTTAGAAGGATTATTTATAAAAAATATTTTAAAACATAATAGATACTTTATACCTTAAGCTGCTGTGGCCTAATAAATGTGGGTATTTATAAAATTACATAGTATCTCATCAAATGCAAATTTACAACTTTTTGAAAGTCCTATTTTAATAGAAGGTTTTAAAATTATGTACTGTTAGTTAATGATTTCATATTTATATTGAAAGGAGAATTTTCTTTTCATGTGTATATTAAAGGACTCACTTAGAATTCCTTGGGGAAACTGCTGATTTCAGGACTGAGACAAGGAAAGTACAGGTGTACCTGAGGCATCTTAGTGTAACAAAAGGTAAGGCAGTATTTGCAACATACCTACATGAACACATTCCACATTCACACTCGTATGCATACATCCCTACAGGATAAGGTCGTATCAAGGGAACAAGAACCCGACCTGGAAGAGTTTCCAATGGCTATATCTGGTGTAGTCTCAGTAACAAAATAAATCACATATTTTATATTACCACCCAAAGTTACCCATGAGGTTATGGTCATATTGATATAAATAAATGACTGAGTAAAGAAATACATGTAGGAGAAGGACCAAGTGTTGCTTACACAGAATTTCAAGTGACACAGGTAGATTCTTTCCCTTCTAGCCTTCTAGGAGGTATGGCTTCATTGCCCCACTCCCTCCTATCTTGAGTTTGACTTAGCAACTGTCTTCTGAAGAACTGAGATAGAAAGAAGTATTAAATCTACAGTGGAGAAGGATAACTAACATTTTATGAAACAAGTGAAGAAGGTTAACATTATTCATCTGCCATGTGGATATCATGTTATCTCCTAAAAGAATTTGATGGGAAGACACTTAATTCCTGCTCTGTTCTTTCCAAAATCCTATAACCCTATGAAGAAAATGACAAACCCAGAGTGGGGCCATTCTACTGCCTACCGTGACAGCTCCTTCGAGGAGGAAAAAGATCCATTCCTGGCCAAGCTCACAATCTGGGTGAAGTTGGCATGTTCTGCCCTGTCTGGTGGGTTCTCTCTCGGGACTCTGGTTCCTCCCATACCCTAAAGATGTGCATGTGGGTGGGTGGAGGGTCACTGATGTGTCTTTTTGTCCTAGTCACAGTGTGTGCAAGGGTGTGAATGCATGCATATGTGTGTGACGCAACCCTACAACCGCAGATGGAGGGCATCCCATCGGGTGTGGGACGCCCCTTGACTCTCACCTGTCTGGACAGGTTCAGGCCACTGGTGACCATGACCTACAATAAGTTGATTGGAAAATGAACAAAGAAAATGACTGTTTCGTATTAGGAGTATTTTGGGTCTTGAGGAATACGGTGATATTTTGTGATTAGAAATATCCTATGAGAACATAACTCCTATTTATTTCAATGAGCTATCCCACTGGTTTCCTTTGGTGCTACTGGTTTCTTTATTGGCAGTTTTAGGTCCCTGGTGGTCTAGTGGTTAGGATTCGGCACTCTCCTTATAGGCAGTTTTAATTAAAATCTCAGTGTCAAAGAGCTGGTGTTAGGTGAGAAAGTGCTGTACCATCATATTCACCAGGTGCTACTTATTTTATCTTTGTATAACCAATTGATGACCAAAATAAAAGCATCTGGACTTATGCTCTCCCACCTGTTTAGAAAAAGTGGTTGAAAATGAAGAAACCAGATTGGGGTATTTCATACACAGTGACTGAGCATAAAAGCTTGCATTCAAATTACAGAATCAGTTGTAAAGTTAGATTATAATGACTTTAAAGAGACCTGCATTCAGCACACTGGTTCCTGTATGTGAATACAAAACAATGACAACAAAGGTAATATGACTTTGTGTGCCCTGGGCCAGATTATCCTGGTTTTTACTTAATTGACACAGAAAGAAACCTAGAAGAAAGGAAATGCTGTTTAGTTAGAAAATAAATTTAGAATATTCTGTAAAGCAGAGAATACAGGGTATGACATGTAGAAAAAAGAACTCAAAGGCACCTTGGCAGTGAAGAAATCGATGACCTATACATTTCTACTGTGAATTAAAATTTTCTCTCCTCTGCCTTATTTTAGAGCAAAATTAACACCAACATGCTAATTCCTTAACACTTTTTGTCATATTTATACAAAAAGTGTCCCATCTCTCCCTACCTAATGCAGAGTTTGCTACCTAGAAGGTTAATACATAGTAAGTAATCATTTCAAAACTTAAATTTTCCATGTTAATTTTGTTGTCTGTGACCCATCAGATCAACATGAATAAATGAAAAGGCATCTTTTTTCCATCCAAGGATATGAAAATTGGACAGGTTCAGGCCACTGGTGACCATGACCTACAGTAAGTTGATTAGAAAATGAATGAACAAAGAAAATGACTGTTTCGTATTAGGAGTATTTTGGGTCTTGAGAAATATGGTGATATTTTGTGATTAGAAATATCCTATGAGAACCTAACTCCTATTTATTTCAATGAGCTAAGGGTCCCACTCAAAATTGAGAATGAACCACTACAATACAGTAATCGACCTGAATTGCCACATAAGGAAAAACAAATTAAACTGCACGACTTTATCACGAATGACACTGGCCGCAATCAGAATGTCAGAACTCACCCCTTCAAGGTCCCTCTCTAAGGAAACCTCTTTCACTTTGTCCTATCTTTTCCCAATCCCGTCCACCAAGAAAAGCCCCAGATTTCCGGGTAGCTTCTCCACACGGCATGGCACGTTCGCTCGCTGCCCAGTCATCATGCTGCACGGACACAACTCTGCCCAGCCCTAGGTACTTGACCTTCAAGTCCACCTTGCGGGCACCTTCTGCACTGCTGTCTGTGGGAAACTGGAGAGCTGGAACTACTGGAAGGCTGGGGAGGGATGAGTGAAGGAAAGTCGTTATTTGTTGCAACTCAGGTCTTTTAGCAACGTGCCCTTGGAACCCACTGCACCAAAAAATGTTCTTGAACTTGAGTATTGTTTCACCTGTGCCAAAAGAACATGTCTGGAAGACATCTGATAAGCCTTGGTCAGAAACAGCCCACTACTGCCGGGCCTACCTGAATTACCTCAGCCTTGAGTTGCGGTTTCGAGCCTCCTCGGATGACAGCTGTGCCGCCTGACTGAACGGTCTGTGCAGATAAAGGCACGGATTTGCAACGCTCGAGGTGTCTTCACAGGTGAAAAGACAAAGATCGCTGACATGCTTATTTCTCACAGCCCAGGTCCCTAGCCGGACCTGGAAGCACATCAAAGGCCACACCTTGCCTTCTTTTCATGCTCCTGGTCTGACTTCTTCCCTTCAGATCACGCTTCTGCACCACTCAGCGGCAAACAATGGGGCCATTATGCTCCTGAGAGAAGGGTAATTACCTCCAGGCCAGGTGCCAGTGCTAAGTTTCCTTGTGTCCAATTACTGTGTGGTCAACGGCTGGGGCTCCGTTTTCTTTGATTTTCTAAGACTTTATTGTCATGCTGCCAGATATGGCCCCCAGCCCCTGTGCCAGCTCCCGCATCTAATTTTGTTTAGCACTTGGGTGCCATTGTCTTGCGTTATCTCCCATGCCAGTGTCTCATTATATGCATATCTCCTTATCGGGGCTGATGTGCGAAGGCAAGCTGGCTGCGGCAGAGAGGGAGCAGCCACCCACCAAACCCAAGCTGTTTTTTCTCACCGGTAGGTTGGCAGGAGGTGAGGGCGACTGTCAAGACGAGGAGGTGATGGGGCTTTTTGCCTTTGAGTGACACATCTGAAAATTCCCATCGGCCCTCTCTTTCACTCCACTGAGATTCATCAGGGAAAAGCAAACACCCAAAGAGATCACCAGTAAGTGGTGTCAAGACTGGCATTTCTTGCCTGAGGGGCAGGGGTTTCGATGAAATGCTTTCGTTATTTCCCACCAGACTTCCATCGAGTGTGGAGGCTAATACTTACAGCTAGTACTTGAAAAATAGCCCTATGTCAGACGTGGTCTTCCGTATTTTACGTAGATTGTATCTTGAGTTCTCCATGTCAGCTCTAACAAGGTAGTATTGCAACAAGCACGGTTTCTCACTCACATGTTTGCTGCTCCATGTGGCTTCCTCAGGTCTCCATCTGGCTCTCCAGCCAGCTTCCTTCTTTTCTTCTCTTTCTCTGCTCAGCTCCACCCTCCTTCTGGGTGGGGCAGGGAACCTGGAACTTCCCCTTTTCCTGGGGACCCCCCTGTTACAGTACCGTTAACTCCATTTTCTAGAAGATCTGGAAGTATGACCCTATCAATATCCACACTAATGTGGTCCAAAGTGAACAAGTGACAGTCTGTGCTGACAAAGCTCAAGTTCTCAGCTCTGGTGGAGACCTCTCTCCTTCACTGAGCTTTTTCAGGAGAACCAGGGCCCCCGATAGGAGAAAGAGCTTCAGGAGACAATCACCAGTAAGTGCCAAGACAGCAAAGTTCCCACACAATGTGCTCACCCTCCAGCCCTCAGAACCTCCTCCGAACATCAGGCCATACTGATAATAGCACTCCCTGCTTGGGTGTTTTTCTGAGGATTTGATGAACGGGTGATTGTCAAGAATTTGCACAGCATTTGACACATTTTTTAGATGCTCAATAATGTTGGCTGTATGAATATCGCCAAGCTAATATCACACATCAAGTGTCCTCCAGATGCCTCTAATTTCAGGTCTCTCTGCCCATATGCATCTATCATGTCTACAACATGTTGACCCTAGGGTTTCTAGCTCTACCACTGAGTACGGCTATGTGCTTTACTGCCACCAACTTGTAATGTTTTCCACAAACAGGTGTAGAAACATTTGAGTTGTGAGTAATGAGTTGTTGCATCAGCAATGATAAAAGAAACAGGAGGTGTGGAGCAGGCTGGAGGGTGGGAATCTGCTCAAGAGCACACGCCTGACCTTTTATTGACAGAGCACAGGGTGGGTCAAACTGAGCACTGGATTTGGGCCTTGAGGGAGCGTGAGTCCCGTGACATCCACCTGACTCGCACCCACAGCTCCAATCTTATTCACAAGGCGTCCTGCTCTTATATGTCTTGAAAGGGGCTTCATGGGCTACACCACAATGAGCGATCATGGTCAAGCCACTGGTCCTCCTGTCGCTATCTCTTCACCCACATTGCTTCCCGTGCCACCCCAACATTAGTCAAATGAAATCTTCTACAATTGAGACCTGGTTAGTCCCTGGAGTCTTGTGAGCTCTGTTGCCCTTCTATTTCCCAGGATTCTGTAACCATGGGCATTGACGTTGCCTCACTGGTCCTGGCCAAAACTCGCTCTGACATATTCATGGTACAATACAGTATGTCCTTCCTCCTCACTGACTTTCTAGGACTTCTAATTTCTAAAGTTGACATATATTAACAATTGGGGGAAAAAAAACATAGGAGACATGTTCTTTTTAACACTCAGTTCTAGGTCACACTGAATGGAAACCAATAAAAAATAATTAATGGGAAGGCCATGCAGTTTTGTTTTCAATGTACATGTATAGTATTGTTACAGGGTAGCCCAGAGTGGACTGGGCCACCTGTCTGTGGGACCTCACACGCGCACTCACAATTCAGTTACACTGCAGAGACACACAAAATGGTCAATAATGGGTTTATTTACAAAAGGAGGAAGGAATAGGGAACAACTCAGGGAAAGAGAGTGAGATACAAAGTTACTGGAACACCTTATGGCTAGGCTGACTGAAAACACCGAGTCACGTGGTCCGGAGAGCGGTTTCCTGAGCAAGAGAGCAAGAGATGCAAGCATGCCCTATTTATCCCCCAAATGTCCCAGAATTCCTGCTAGCCCCGCCCTTGGGTCCTCACACTTCTTTCCCTGGTGCTGCTGGGAGTTCAGAAAGCTGGAGTAGGGGTGGAGTCCACAAGACAATGCAGAGTTCCTTTAGGACATCCTTGCCCTTAACAGTATTATAGTGTCAAACGTAGATGGACTCATCCCAACCTAGAGCTTGGCCTTTTTGCTAGAAAAGTTAAACTTAACGGAATTAAATACGAAACTCTCTTCTCCCTGCCCCCTCTGCATTCCCGGAAACCTTGAGAACTAATTGTGTCACATCCTTCACAAAATTCTCTGTGCCTCCTGAGGGGGCTGTGACCACCAAAGGAACCCTCTCTTCTGAAGGAGAGAAACACTGTTACTCACGAGCCAACCCAACCCGGAATGCAGCCCCTTGTCAACACAGCCTACCACTGGGGGCTGGCTTATCTTGGAGTGTCAGCTCTGCCAGCTCCCTTGTCAAATAAACTTCCTTGAGAAAAGATATTCTCAGGGATCAGCATTTGCTGGGTTGATCATGAGACCCAGTGAGGCTCCTCACCAACCACAAAGGCCTGCACCCAAAATCTGTGACTCTGCCTCACTCTCCTGATGGTGACGATGGGGACCGACTCAATCCTGTTAGGAGATGAGTGACCATCTAAGTGTCTGCT
>NW_004567104.1:74249900-74279305 GCF_000260355.1 Condylura cristata
AAAAAAAAAAAAGAAAGAAAGAAACTCTGAAATAAGCACTGCTGTTTCAAGGCACTCAGTTTTGGTGTAATGTATGTGTAGCAAGATACAGTGAAGACAGAACCATTATGTCCCTGCACTTAGTCACTCACTCTCTACCACTCTAGCTTGAACTCTTCCAGATGGCAGTGACCGGCACCCCTGATGCTAAACACACACACACATCCAGATAAGAGCTGATGGTCTTCCTAATTTCCCCTTAGTTTTAGGAACCACACCCACATACAAGGGTTATTTCACTCCCCCTTTTGTCCCCCATACTGATTCCCCAATAACAGTCACCATCCTGCGAAAGTTCTCTCAAAACAGCCCTTTCTCTCAGGGTGGTATTGCCTGACCAAGGAGCCTTCTGGCGGTCCCGGAGCCACACCTCAGCCTGTGAGCGCCTCTGGGAGTTGCCACCCAGTTCAGACGGCTGTGGTCCTGGATGCCCTCGACTTCAAGCACAGTGGCCAGAGACGCCTGGAAACAGCAGCGACTTGCTGGAGAGGAGTAGCTGGGGATTGCTTCACCAACTAAAGCATGCGTGCCAGAGCCCACTGGTATTTTTAAACTCAAATATCTTCCACGGTTGCCACTGGGAGGAAAATAAGGACACTGTGGTTGCAAACAAGCTGCGCTCCCAGTTGTCAAATAGTTTATTCTTATGCAAATAATAATAATCATAAGTAACTGTATATCAAATTCCAATGAATTCTTTGTTTGCATTAAAAGCAAGAATAGTACACTTTTAGGCCATTTCTTGTCACAGTTAATTTTGACCCTGGTCATCTCTAAGTCAGACAGTCAGAATGTCGATGTGTCAGTCTCAGAAGACAAAATTTGCAAATTATATTTATTCATCAGGTAATCTAGGGAAGTGGAAAAAAAAACTTTTTACTTGAGTTTTTAACTATTTCTAAGTACCCACACAATCATGCAAGGAACCCCAATGTTTGCTGGCTTGGTTGTGCCTGTAAGTTGGGACTGTAAGGAAGAATGTTCTCTTGCCATGAAATCCTTGGCTACAGCCACCCAGGAGGGCCTAAGAGACCATGCTCCCCCAATTTTCTCAGAATTTATGCCGTTTGTTTTTTTAATCTCCATGTCTAAGCAGAAAGCAGAATCAGGATGTAAGAAGAAGAAGAAGAAGAAAAAAATCTATTATCTGCAAAGATTTCCCATAGCATTTCCTACACTAGTATCAATTTAACGGAGAAGCAGCAAAGAAAACAAGAGTTGTTTTTATTTATTTATTTTATCTTTATCAAAAAAAAAAAAAAGAAAAGAAAAGCAAGGAGTAAATACCTCCTGGCTAACCTCGGAAAATAGAACTAGACAGAAAAGGCCAAGACTCCTATCGAGTGGGATCTAAGTCCCATGGAAAAAAGAATGAAAACATGAGCAGCTGGAGGGTTAAGAGAAGGAAAGAAAACAGTGGTTAAGTGGAATTAAATCCCCTGCAAATATTTAGCCAACAGCCGCGATGGGCCACATTGCTAATCAGTCTCCCAACACTGTTTGAAGTGCTCAAATAGCCCCTAGCGGGGGACTGAGTACAAGTCTTGGCTACAGACACCCTGACTTTCATGACCTTGAGAACTTGGCCATGACCCATTGGCCTTCACAACTGGTATCTCATCACCATCGGGGTGAGGTCTCCACCACCCACTGCCTCGCCCATCCGGCAGGTGAGTACTTAGCGGAACGAGCAGGTAGGCGTCACCACTCCGTGAGGGGCCAGAAGTTTCAGTGTGGCGGCAGGAGGCTTTCCTAACCCCATAGGACGGTGAATGTGGGCTCCTCACTTCTAGATGGCTTGCCCTCTGGTCATGTTCCTTGGTGAACCTCCTTGTGCATCTGTGGATTGATGGGATAGACGAAGGAAAGGAGGAAGGAAGCCGTGTGTTTTCAGGGCTGCGGATGCCTGTCACCAACAGTATTTTGAATAGGTAAATAGATGTGCTTGGGCCAATATAAATAGTGTGTCCTGGGTACTTAATGTAATTCCCCTTCTGAGTGGAAAAATGCAGCAATGGGAATATATTTAATTGTAGCCAAAAATTTCCTAAACTCCACAAGGAGTTTGTGTTGACAATGTGAATAATGGTTACTTTTTATAGAACCTGATTTCGGTTTAGGCTTCCACCCTATAGCACAGTTACTAAACATCTGAAACTCTGGGATATCATTAATTTGAAGACCAAAACAAGCAAAATATTATTATACCCAAACCAGAAGTTAAAAGAATGGCTGCTCCTCACCAAGCTAATTTCCAAATATTGAAATTTCCACAGCTTTTTAAAAAAACCATTTCTTCCCTTAGATTGTTATTTTCGTGTATCCCAAAAAAACATGCATTTATGGTTCATTTTCACTTTACTCAGCAAAATGCTATTTTGCAGTGAGTTACTTGATATTCATAAGACTTCTGAGTCTCTCAATTGCATTTTTGTTAAAAACAGGAAGTTGACTTTTGCCAAGAATAAATGAACTTGAACATGGAGTTTTAAATGTGGCTCAAAGGATGGAATCCTCCATTTTCAGGCCATTCTGATGTTGGCAAGACCCTTTTCCAGCCCAGACTATGAAATAATAATGATGCCCTTTGCAATTTAAGCTCTGGGTTCCAAAAAACCTGAAACTGTTACTAAATTTCACTTTAAAACAGGATTTTACTTTTATCTTTAGCAAATATCCCAGGACATGTTTAAGTACTGGAGACAAACTGGTACCTTACAGATTTTAAATTTGGAATGATGAGCAAATCAATATTTCAAAGTATAGCAGGAACAGATTCTATGAAATAAAAACAAATCAGATATTACATTGGCCAACTTCCAACAGAGATTCAAAAATTGGAGAAAGTTACGTGAAGTAAAATATTGCATGATATCATAAAGCATTGAAACTATAAAGTAGAAAATGTCCAGGCTTACCAATTTAGAACATGAGAAAAACTAATTTTAACACGTTACTAAATAGAATCCTTTTATCACTCAATTTTTTAAAATGAGTAATAGCTAATAGCAACTTACAGATTTATTTTTGTGTGTCTAGATGTAAAACCCATAGTTACAACAGACCAAAGAACACATGAGTTATTTGTAAGTACTAATGAAGCAACTCCAGGTGCTGAAGCCATTTTTCCAAAGCAGGTTCTCATGCTTTCCCATGAAGCTTTCAAATGGACTTCTTCAGCTAACCCATTAAGGCAATTGCATTTTCATTTTCCCATTTTACTTAATGCAAAGTCAATTTTCAAGGAAATTCAATTGTACCACCAATTATTAGCTCTCTTTTGGGCTAGCTCTAAACCAGAAGCATCTATGCTGCAAATAAGCTCATTCTAGAATCATCATTTACCTAAATTATAGTGTTTGTGCCTCATAGACAGTTTAAATTTAGCTTTGGAGGGTGGAAAATATTTTGGGTAGGAAAACACTGTTTGCAAAATGCACATCCATTCTGTAGTTAGTCTGGACCTGAGAAGGAAGAAAATATCACAAACCCTAAGAGAAGCTGCCCACCTGCTCTGTGTTATTTCTAATCCAGAAACACTGAGGCCATAGAGAGCCAATTCGCTGTGCAGTGGACTATTTTATTCAGTAACAATGTGTGTCCACCGGGTGCCTAACACAGTGTTATGTGCTTTTGGCACAGACAATGATGCTCATCAAACATCTGTGTCACCTCAGTGCTTCTTAGGAGTACCACCCTCACTTGAAGTAGCTGAGTTCTTCAAGCTCTGGTAAAAGAGAATGGGAACCTTATGGGCTGAGGCACTGAAAATCCTGTGTGCTCCACCATTCCCAATCTCCCTGCCACAAGCATTTGGAAAGGGTATTACCTTTCCGTGACTGCTCTCACAAACGATATAAACTTGTTGTCTTAAACAATGCACATGTGTTAGCCGACAGTTCTGGAGATCAGACATCCAACAGGGATCTCAACGAGCAAAAATCAAGGTGCTAGAAGTGTTTCTCCCTGGAGGCTCTAGGGAGAGATACTGCCTTGAGTCTCACAGGTTCAAAGTAATGGCAGGTGAGTTAGAGGCTGCTGCATTCTTCTGTTCTAGGCCCCTCTTAAACTGCACAGTAATGGCAGGTGAATTCTCTAAACACAATTCTCTGACCCCTCTTAGTCACAGTTTTTTTCTGACTCCCCTGGGTATGTCCTCTAATTTTGAGGATTCATGTGATTAGATTAGGTCATCCAAAAGTCCAGGATAATTCCCATCCCAATACCTATACCTTAATCACATCTACCAAATCCATTTTGCTACCAAGGTAACAGGTGCAGCATCAAGGAATTTAGGTCGGACATCTTTGGGGGCCCTTACTCTGCCACTATGGAGATATAAGGGATATTTCTGTATGCCAGCAAAGGGAGCCTAGATTCTCCTGTCAGCAGATTAAGAACAGCCATTAGTGGCTCATGCTAAACTTTAAATAATAATAATAGGACACACACTTTTTTTTTTCTTAAGCCAGTGGGAGTTTGTTGATCATTTTAACCAACGTGGTGATGGTTAAGGACTAGTTCCCTTTTTTTGTTTGTTGTTGTTTTTAGCTTTAAGGGCTGGATTTTCCATTCCAACAAATATAATTTACATGCATTTACAAATAACAAATTATCCAAAGGTATGTTGGACCCCAGAGTTTAATACAGAGCCTAAAACAATAGATTTTGAATGTAACTAGATCAAAAGTAAAGAAAAATAAATTTTTCACAACAATAATGAAAATCTCTAAGAGTTGAGACACTTGAATTTATTGTGAGCAATTCTTTGTGTGAAAAGAATTAACTTGATCCAAAATTACTATTCTTTCCTGTGCTGGGTAAAGGGCAGAGTTTTTATGGGCTCTTGCCTCACCTTCCCCTTCACTCCCAGGCTGGCCAGTCCACAGAAGGAATTATGGGGCCAGGGACCGTGGTCCAAGCCTCTGACCAAGGGGTTGGACCTGAAACACATGGGCTATGAATAAGCACAGCGACAGCATCTACCTGTCAGGAAATAACTCCATGGACTTTGGAAGGAGACATTTCTGGCTCTAAATCCAATCTAAGCCAATTTTTTGGTATGTGGTTAAATTTGTAAGTGACTCTTTGATCTTCTATTTGTTCATCTATAAAACAAGATAATAAATCCACTTTGGAATGTTGACGTGAGGATTCCATGGAACACAGTGATCTAGCACAGATTTAGGCATTGAGTCGGGCTTTATTTGTATGATGAAAGGGATCCTGAATGAGATGGTTAATTTTATATGTCAACTTCACTGGACCACAGGTACCTAGACAAGGTACCTAAATATTCTGGGTACTTTGGTAAGGGTCGGATGACACAAACATTTAAGTTGGTGAATTCTGAGTAAGCTGTTTGACCTCCCTGAGATGGGTGAGTCTTGTCTAATCAGTTGAAGATCTGAATAGAACAAAGAGCAGCTTCCTCTGAGCAAGGGAAGACTGGCAGAAAATCAGATTGCTTTAGACTTTACCTGCAACAGTGGCTCTTCCTGGTTACGGCAAAGGTGCTAGACCTGGGCCACTTTCTCTCCTGGGTCTCCAGCCTGCTGAGCTATCCTGATTTTAAACTTTCCAACTTCCATTATCATCTGGACCAATTCCTTTTATATTTATATTCATATATTTTTATTTAACAGAAATTGCTCCAGATGAATCTCTAGATAGGTAGCTAGATAGATACCTGTGATCTATCTATATACCTGCTCGTTGCTTTATTGAATATTCTCGGGGAACCCTGACTTATATATTGAGATTAAAGTTAAGATGAGCTTAGTTGAATGTCCTAGTGAATTGGGAGTTTTCTCTAGGTCTATCTGGAAGATAATTCAGGCAGTACAGATTTATTGCTTTTTATCCTATCAACGTAGTTATATCTGGAAGAATTTCCACATTCCATACTTATTATAAAACATTAATGAAATGACCATGTCAGAGCTTAATTTTTCTTTTAAAAACTCCATTAAAATGAATAGAAAACTAACACTATCACTTGTAAGGTGATTCACAACTTAAATAACAATAAAAAATATATTTAAATTATTTCTAACACTGCAAATCTATGAGGTTTCAGAGTATGCAACCAGTTAAAATAATTAACAATCAATGAATCAAATTAGGTCTCATTGATCTTCTAATTTACATTTTTATTAAACAAATTCTCAGGTCATGCTAAGTGAAAGCTGGAAATATGTGCTATCTCATTTTGAAAAAAACAAGTCGTCGAGAAAGAACCAACAGAGTCCTTTTATATGCAACATCAAGTAATGTAGAGGCTACAAACATTATTTTAAAATCCAGATCCCTCAAATATAAGTGCTCTTAGAGTGATATTGCAAATCATTTCAAGCCATGCAAAACTATAAATGACCCAATAACATAATTATCATCATTCGCTATGAACAACGGACAGACTTAAAGTAACAACAGATCAGATAGAAAAATCCCTTGGAACTATGTCAACCTAGATTATTCCAAAGAGATCAAGTGATCAGTCATTTATGTATGTCTTTAAGAAATAAATAAATAAAACTTTTATTTAAAAATAGTTTTAGATAGATAGAAAAGTTGCAAAGAAAGTAGAGTTTCCATGTACCACTCATGGTTCCCTTGATAGTTATCTTAGAAAGCTATGGCGTTTTTTCATAATCAAGAATGCAGTGGCCCTCCCTGGTGGCGCAGCGGGTTAAAACACTGCACTGAGAATCTAAAGCCACTTCCGCATGAGTTCGATTCCCGCCTGCCCCGGAGGAGACCACATGGCGTGGCAGACCTCTCCTGACCCGCCCGCTGCTCCCCTCAGCAGTGTACTTCGTCAATCTGCCTGTTCTGTTCCCCACTCTGTCTCTGGTGAAGCCTCTCACTGCCCCTGAGCCTCTGGCCTGTACCCCAGTTCTGTATGTACAAATAAATAAATCTTTGAAAAAAAAAAAGAATGCAACATTAGTATTCTAATTCTATTAATTAAGTCTATTAATTGAGCTCTATATTTTACTAGAATTTTATTAGCTTTCCCACGAATGTCCTCTTTCTGTTCCAGGACATAACTACATGGCCTTTGGTCATCACCCATTCTTAGTCTCTTGTGGTCTGTTATTTTTAATACATTTTTGTTATTCATGACTTTGACCATTTTGAAGAGTACAGGTCAGGTGTTTTTGTAAAACCTCCCTATATTTAGTTTCTTCAATGTTGTTTCCATAGTTAGGCTGGGGCTGTAGTCATGAGAAAGACTCTCATGACTTTCCCAGAGCGGAATGCTCTTCTCATCATACCATGACTGGGATACCTGCTTGTTAACATGATTTATCCTTGGTGGTGTAGCCCTGATATCCTGACCATGGTGAGGCTTGACACATGTTCAAGCGTAAAGTCATCTATTTCCTCCTTCACGTCACTTACATTTTGGAAGGAAGTCACTAAACACAGTCCACATTCACAGGGACAGGAGGAGGAACAGACTTCTGAAAGGTAATTATTTATGTGTAACACCTGTAATTCTTTAAGAAAGTTTTGTCTCTCCCTTCCCATTTATTATTTTATGTTCTAATGCATTATTTCTCTCAATAAAGACTCGTGGATGTTTACCTCATACTCTGCATCGCAATCCAGTACTATATAACTTCTTTCAAAGCTCAGCTTGTCCCAGTGCTGGCTGTTGGGAATTCATTCCATTTGATTCTAGCAATGCCCTCTATTTCCCTCCTCTTTCCTTTGTTTTTCTAGCACTTCTTTCTCATCCTTCAGTACAAGATGCTCCGAACTCATCTTATTTTTTTCCACATTTCAGTCCTAAAATCTATCATTTCCTTTCAACTGTTTTTAAAGATTAAAGAGAATTATTTACATTAGCCTAAAAATGGACAAATTCATAGGTGTATCAAAACATCGCTTGTGTTCGCAGTTCTTAAGCTAGAGATCAATAAAGGGACTATTTTGAGTAGCTTTTTTGGGGGGGAAGAGACATTAGCTCCATTAGACATCCTAAGAGTTGTTAAAATTTAGAACCTGATCAAATGACTGAAGAGTTTGCAGTCCCAGATCTTTTAGTGGCAAAATTCTACCCAAAGCATCCTCATTTGTATGTGCCAGAGCCACTGTTGCCAGATGGAAAAGGAGGTCTCAACTTGGACAGCTATGAGCAGAGAGAGTGCATCTCAGGTCTTGGTTGAAAAGAATTTTCTGTATCAAGTCAAAGCATTTAAATTGACCACTTTAAGAAGATAAAGAATAAATAAATACTTGCAAAAGGTGGAAAATACGGTACATTTTAATTTGTTTAGTTTTCAATGACTGAAACAACAATCACTTATGGGTATGTTGGCATTTGGCCGGGGCTCAGCTGATGGGTTCTTCTGCTAGTCTGTACTGGGCTCAATCCTGTGGCAGAAGTCATCTAGCAACTCGGTGGAGTCTGGTGGACCAGTACTACCTCATTTACGTGTCTGGTGGTTGCTTCTAGCTGACATTTAGGACCTTCTCTCCATGTGATTGCTCATCCTCAAGGAGCCCCTTCCTCTCCCCACCTTACAGTTAATTTTTGAGTTTGGTATTGTTCAGGGTCAGTGACCAGTCATGGTGAGCCTGATGCTTCCGGGTGAGAAGCTTAGCTGCTCTAAACATTTGTTCTGATTTTAAAAGTAGGATAAAACCTATTAAATACAGTGCCTGGCAAATGGAAAGTCTCAAAAAAGTTAGTTATCATTATTAATATAGTTATTATCAATTACTGTTTTATTCTCATTAACTCTAGACTATTCCCTTTTTTCCCTCTCCTGTGGTTAGATGCAACCGTGTGATGACTGACTTCTAATCAAATGCAATGCAAGAGACTTGTAGGTCTGGCACATTAAAAGCATCTCCATGATCCTCCACAACTCTCTCCTTATCAATCTACTAGTTACACACCAAAGTCCAAAGCCCAAAGAGGACCAGGAGCCCCCAAAGGACGGTGAGCCACAAGATGGAAGGTGCCTGGGTCCCTAGGTGACCATGTGCAAGGCCTCTCACTGAGTGTTCACATTACAGGACCAAGTGGGTTCCTCCCTGATGGTGCAATGGGTTAAAGTGCAGCACTATGAAGCAATCAGTAGCCACTGCAACAGGTGTCTGATCCCCAGCCAGGGAGGTGACCCATATGGCACACAGACCTCTCCTGTCCTTCTGCAGCTCACCTCAGCAGTAGATTTCAGTAGATCTGCCTGTTCTTCTCCCCACTCTGTCTCTGGTGAATCCTCTCACCCCCTATACCTCTGGTCTGTACCCCAGTTCTTGTATGCATAAACAAATAAATCTTAAAACAAAACAAAAAAAAAGGACCTTGGTCTGTACCCCAGTTCTTGTATGCATAAACAAATAAATCTTAAAACAAAACAAAACAAAAAAAAAGGACCAAGATGTTGGAGATTGCTTGTTAGAGTGATGCTTAACCTGACTAATACAGACTTGAAAGAAGAATCTTGAATCTTTCCTGCTCAACATATTTTTTTTCTGAATGAGTAGAATTACCATAGCTTCAGCCAACAGAATTGGAAGTATCTCAAGATTTCCATGGAGGAGGTAGAACCAGGCTTTGTAAGAGACAGTAAAGTTCTCAAACAAATTACTACCCTCTCTCTAGTGATGCATGGAATCTTATTTATTGTTCTTTCTACATTATCCTCAATCCTTTCCTCCCTCCCTCCCTGCCTCCCTCTCCTTCTCTCTTTCTGTTGGGTGGCATTCTGTGCTTTTCCTTGCACCTAGTCCAGAGCCAGCAGCCTCCGCTTCCCTCTATAGTGCATCAGAGAAGATTATTTCTTCCTGCTCCAACCATCTGTAGCTGAGGGACAGGGCTCCACACAGCATACAAGCTACTTCCGACAGCAGGGAGGGGCTCCCAGAGCTGTCCCCACGGACATTAGTAGGGTTACAACGAACTTGTACTTCACTCCCAGGGTGTGTTGGTGGGACAAATGTTTCACGTTGTATTTTATGACTACCGCATTGTTAAAATAAGCTGCTCCTCGACTTGTAAGAGGTGTATATTTAAGTAAAATTGATTGTCCTTGAATTTTTGTCCCTTAGAATTTTATCTTAATTTTAAGACATCAAACTTCTAAATTTTAAATTTTGGGGAGGTAAAATTTCACTATCATTACTTTAGTTGTTGAATTTATGGGAGGCACACAGAAGACCATTTGGCTGAAATATTGGCAGTTTCCAGCAGGCCTTACTCTTAGGCAAAAGCAATCTGTTAGACACCCATGTTTGCAAAGCACTGATGTTGCCTTAATGCTAAACTGTGCTGTGTTTTAAGTTCCGGCATAGAGACATCCCCTGGGTTTACTCTCAAGCTCCCTGTTCAAATTATTTTATACTTTAGCTCTCAGCTGAAATCTCCTTCAACTCCCTAGTGCAATTGCTTTGCTACATTCGGGGCCAATCAGCAGAAGCTGTTTATGTCTCAGAAGAGCGTGTGCAAACTGTTGATTCCCAACACACTTAGCACGCCCTTTTCAGTGACATAAGCTCACTACCATTTCCATGAAGTAATTTTCATTGAATTTCTGGAACCAGATAACCAAGGATGATAACAGAGATTAGATGGCTGCAATGACGTTGTTCATACAAAGTTGGACATTTCCCAACTTTAGCAGGGATGATGGAAACTATATCAGAGAAAGGGAAAATCCACAAACTAGGGAGTGAAATTGAGAGAGAGATTCTGAAGGTTTGTCTTCAGAAATACCTCAATGAGATGTTGAAAGGCGTGAAGGGGGAGTGACAAAGAATAAAAGCACATACAAAAATGCCGTCCCCTAAAATGAACGGACATTTCTGTCTTCCTTTTGAATGAAGCTCTGAGGAGCAGCAGAGATGAAATACATTTGGGAAGTTAAGACACAGTCAAGGAGGACAGATAGGGCTTTTGGAAGCTCTGGCAATACTGGCCATGGCCAGCACTTAAGGAAAGTCAAAGTCCAGACACCTGTCAGTGGCCACAGAAACCAGTGAGAATGCTGGGCTCACCTGGCCCCACTTTTCCACACCATTTCAGTCACCAAGGCATGTAGAAGACAGTCAAAGAACTGTCGGTGGGAATCTGGGCTGCCATATTTCCAGTACGTGGCGTCCACTACTTGTTAGACACTGTTCCGGCGTCTTTCCTGTAATTGAGTGACAGAGGTGCCGAAAGAGGGAGGCTTTATCTGTTCCTTCTACATCCTTCAGATAGCCCATGGGATGCCAAGAGCAAGCTTGACAGCATGTGGTCACCTCACTCATGTGTTAGCTCTTACCACGGGCATCTAATCACAAGGTTTAGCACTCACTGGAGCCCAGGATGGAGATATTCCGACTGCTTTAAAGAGGAAGGAATTGGGGCTCAAAGAGAATGTGGGAGTTGGCAAAGCTGGGCTGCTGATCCCATTCCCTGTAACATCACATTCCATCATCAGCTATAGAAACCTACTACTCCCTAAGTGTACGGTCAAGGGAAGCTACACTCACCTCATTATGTGAATGATTCCACATGGTGTAGGAATAAATCTTTTTACCTCCCCACTGTCCTATATCTGCCTCTGATCCTTTCTCCTCTTCTCCCTCTTAATCTCAGAAGCCTTAAGCTTCATTATCCTTGCCCACTAGTTTTTATAAGCATTTCATTTTTTTTTTTTTTTTTTGTAAATGTCCAACATGCTCCTTTGTAGTCTGGCTTTCTTTATCCTCAAATATCTCCCATGTTGCCGTAAATGGAAACATGTCGTCTGCCTCACAGCTAAATAGTATTCCATTGTGTGGCTAGAGCACATCTTCTTGACCGAGTCTTCTATCACTGAGCATTTAGGTTGGTCCATGTCTTACCTCTTGTAAATATTGTCATAATCACGTAGGACAGATAATGATTTTGAGTTGCAGTGTTCACGTCTTTGGATGGCATCCAAAAGTGGGCTAGGTCATGTGCTATTTCCATTTTCAGTCTCCTCCAGTCAATCCAGATCACTTTTCAAAATGTCTGCATTGCCAACACATTTGTGTTCACATTCCTATCACATTCCCAACACCGCCATAGGCCCTGTCACCCCATGCCCTCTTCAGGACTGGCTGGGAGTCTTCTGAGCATGAGCAGTTCTCCTGGGAGAGAGATGACATCATGGTGTAGCATTGATCTACAGCTCTCTTATAAATACTGAGCGGCTCTTGGGTTTTTGTTTGTTCATCTTCTACTTCTTGTTTAGATCGTGCCATTTTGTGGAGGAGCTTCTTGCTGGACAGGATGCTGGGACAGAGGGTCATGTCTGCACCAAGCAAAGTTGCAGTCTTCTCAGAGAATCAGGGCTCGGTTGAGCACCAGCACCTTGGCTGTGTGTAGGAGTCCTAGTCAGAACGGGCTCAGCTCAGTCATACCCTGTGCAGAGCCCAGGTGTCTGGATGCGGCATGGGGGGGCAGACGTCCAGTGAAGATGCAGCCGTGGCTGGGGCTTGGCTCGATCTCAGGCTCTGGTGCTGTGCCTCTGTGCCCCCGGGTGCTGCAGGGCTAACAATCACCACCTGGCACTTGAGAAGGGCTGACAGGTTGAAAGGAATCAGAAAGAACAGCACCGTGATAGCTGGGGAGGATGCCGTTTTCAAAATATATGGCTTCTGCTCCCACCCCCGACATTTTGAAATTCAGCAGAACCAACAATACTGGCGACCATCTGCCGCTGACTCCCTAGGAGAATGCTATTATCTTATCAAGCTGGATGACTCAGAGAGGCGTGCGTCAAAAAGGGGTGAGGGTGGAGAGTAGATGAGATCTGGGATGCTTCCCAGTCTGAGAAAGCTGTCTATGAGGGTCTGACACATGCTGATATAACCGCTGCTCACTTTATTAGATGAGTCCCCCAAGCCCCAAAGTCGCCTCTGCACCATGGCCCCGAGACTATAGGTGACCTTTTACCCTGACAGGTCCCTCACCTTGGGATTGTCCCTCGGCTCCTCAGTCCCCTCCAGCTCTTGAGCAACGCTTTTGTCCTCGGGTCATTCAAGGACACAAGATTCTACAGAAGACGCCCCTGTGTGAGATCTCTCTGGCCACCCCCATGCACGCAATCTTCCTTCCTTGCTGGAGATTATGGCACACATGTGGTGAAGAAGACCTATTCCTGCTTTCTTTGGAGCCAATGGGCTTTGGAAAGCAAATTCTAGCAGGGCTGTGAACCTGCAACAGTAATTAGATGACTCTAAGAAAGCGAACTAATGCATCTTAGCAGGAAACTGCCCTTTTAGGGCACGAGTTACCCCACATGGCCCCAGGGAAGTCCAGCTGGGGCCTGCCGAGCCACAGTTAGCCCAGGAGAGAAGCCGCACAGCATGGGCACCACCAGGAGCCTGTCCACTGAGAGTGGGCTGCTGACCTCTGTGCACCTCTGGAACGAAGAGGGGCCCAGGATCCAGCCAAGCCCCTCGAAAGGTTCACCTCAACCCAAACTACACCTATTGGTCAGGCTACCGTATCAGTTAAAAAGATGATTTAGTAAGAGATTAAGTAGACTTAGTAAAACTGAGAGTGACACTGTTTTTCAAGGGAAAGATACTGAAGTCCAGCTAACCCAGCAGGTCACCTTGAATTACGCCATCCAAGATTCCAGCCACTAAGCAGCGTGGGCCACATTACACTTAAATTAACTAAAATCAAATCAAATTAAAATTCCGTTTCTTAGTCCTATTTGAAATAACATTTCAAGTGCTCAACAGCAAACATAACAAAGCAGGTATCAACCAACTCCATCATTCCAGAAATTTCTATTGGGAAACACTGCTCTAAAATGTAACTCCCAGGATACCAATCATCTTCCCTTATTCCCAACTTGTGGCTAACTCTGCAGGACCTCAAGTGCACCTGTCCACCCTGGCTAATGTTGTGCATGGGTGGGCACACTCCCCAGTGAGGCCAACAAACAAGTCAGTAGCGCACAGTGCGCTCTGTCCTGCAAACAGCTGCAGCCCACTACTTAGTTTCAAGTAGAAGCTACAAGAAGCCCCAGGCCCGGTACAAACATGCACCCCACCCTTTGCATGGGCACATTTCCTGGGCACATTCCCTGTTTTTCCCTGCACCTACAGACCCTATGGTCTGTACCCATGGGCAGTCCTAATAACAGACTCCAGACTCCAGACCCCAGGCTCCTGCTTCATTCTCCGAGTCTCCTACATTTGGGCGAACGTAGCGGTCAGCGCACCCCTCGGTGGGTTAGCAACACCACCTGGGGCCATGTTCGTCTGAAGAGAGCCCAGCGCTCTCTCAAGCGTTTCCCTAAGGTGGGGTGCACCAAAAGATATGACCCAACTCAAACTCTCTAGGCCTCACTTCTCATTATTTCTTCAGTCACTAAACGTATAGTTACTGAGGCCCTTTAATAAACAAGGTGTTCTGCAAATGTGAGGACACCCTCCCCGGCCTCATGGCCTCATGGCCTCATGGCGCTCACCGTCTACAGGGAAGGCCGCAAGCAAACAAGGAGATACACCCAACAATTGCAGCTGGTGAGAAATCTTAGGAAGGACACGAATGTGGTGAGGTGGGCAGGAGGCATCTGCTTCCTGCAGAGTTGCGGGGGAAGGTCTCGCTGAGGAGCAAGCCTTCCAGATGCAGCCAGAAGCTCCTGACTGCACAGCCCTAGAGGCTGCCACAGTGGTGGTGATGAGTGCTCGGTATGTCACAGTGCTGTGGCTCCATGAGAGCCCGATACCCAAAGGACATTCAGGGCACTCTTGCTACACTGAGTCTGACACCCTTAGTGGGAGGATGAGTTTGGCCAGTGTGGACGGTGAAAGGAAAGCCAGGAGGACTTGAGCAGACTCAGCGGGTGGACAGAGAAAGGTGAGTTGGAATGTGAAGTGTGTAGCCCCCTTTTTGGGGACGCAGGATGTGACCTGCGGATGTTTAAGGGAGACTGTCCCTTGGGGGCGGGGCTGGGTGCAACCAGGCAGCAGTAGCTGCAGCGACATCAGTAGCCAGGCCACTGGCCACATCCAGCAAGAAATGCAGGTGGGCCTCCCCTCCCTGGTGGGGCAGCAGTGGGCCCTCCCTGGTGGGGCAACAGGCTAAAGCGCAGCACTAGGAAGCTGTTGCAGCCACTGCAGCACGAGTTCGATCCCCAGCCAGGGAGTGACCCACAGGGCACAGCAGAGCTCTCCTGACCCACCTGCTGCTCCCCTCAGCAGTGGATTTTAGCTGATCTGCCTAGTCTGCTCCCCACTCTGTCTCTGGTGAGTCCCCTCACCTCTCCCCCTATAGCTCTAGACTGTACCCCAGTTCTTGTATGCATAAACAAATCTTAAAACGAAGAGCAGGGTGCTGGCTGGATCACCCTGGCAGCTGGGGGTGGAGAGGCGTGGACACACCCTGCTGGGTGTTGGTCAGACTGGACAGACCGTCCCAAGGTTGTCCAGGCTCGGAAGGTTGTCCCTCCCTGCTCCGCTCTCGCTCCCACCTGCAGCCACCCCTCACTTGGCAATGCTCTCTTCCATTTGAATTTTTGAAACTCTACTTACTCTTCACGACTCCAGCTATATCTTTCCCCTGGGGAACTCCCTCTATATTGCTGCGGCACTGATCATCTGCTGTTCACCCACGAGGCGCTCAGCACACTCCACGCTGATTCAGTTTGCCCGTCATTGCTGTAGGCTGATGGTTTGCGTCTGACCTTCCCTAGTGCTTCGCAAACCGTTGCGTGAGCTGGGTTCCCCTCCCACATTTACTGCCCTCTTTCAGAGTTAGCACCTGGCACAGAACCTTTGCTATGAGCGAGAACCCAATACCCGTTGGCGGGACGAATGATTGGCTGTCTGTCTTTGCTGATGGATAGCTTTCTCTTCGTTAACATCTTGTGTTTATTTGCATGACCCTACTTCTTTGAATATCATTTCCTAACCAGCTCTATGGAGGGAATACAAAACTATTCTTTTAAAACATAGTATCTGTCCCTGGTGGGCCGCAATTGGCAGCAACATGGGCTGAAACCTCCAAAGGCTTAGTAAGAGCTGCGGAGAAGTGTGAAATGTGTTCAATTAACTCCCTTTACTCAAAGTAAATGGAGGCGCTTAAGCCAACAGTCATCTATTATCAATTGCGCTACGACTAGACTGCGAACTCCTTAAACAGGTTGATTCCTCCCGGCACAGGCGGCATGGCCCGTGCCTGGCACAGTAGGCTCTCTGCACCTGTGGCCAAGGTGCCAGCACGCACGCAAGCACCGAGCCGTCAAGGGCTGGAACCGGAGAGGCCCTAAGTGGGCGCTCCATCGTGTCAGGGCGGCTGCCGGGCAGGCCGCGCCTCCTGGACACCGGTCACCACGATCTCCCTGCACCGAGTCCCCTGCGGACGGGAAGATGCGCCGTGGATGGGTGAAACGCAAAGACAGCTATGAGCGACTACCTGATCGCCTGCTCACCTGCCGCCTCATGACCGCTCCCCGGCAGCGTTCGTGCTTCCCTGCCCTGTGTTCCTCATGCTGTTTGTCAGAATCCAACAAAGGGCCTTCTTCCCTCTCTCATCTAACCACACAAGATAAGGAAGCCTTAAGTCAATCCTTTCTCGTTCTTTCTTAAAGGATGTTTTAAGCATTTTTTTCTTTTTCTTTTTTTGTATTTTTTATAGTTTTAATTGATTTTTACATCCTTCTTCATTTTGTCTCTTTCCATCTCAGTTGCAATCCCCATGGGCTTCCCACCCCAATTCATCCGTGTGCCATCACCATAGTCCCATGCACTCCCCCTCACCCCATTTTTGATCCCGTCCCCCACCCCACCCCCGTAAAATGTCTCTGGTATATAGTTGTTCATTGCTCTTTGTTTTTTCTTTATTGCAATTTATGCACATTTCTTTACAAAATTTAGCACCATGTCTATTTTTGCATTAGCATAGAGGACCTTAATAATGTGCTCTCTCCCAGCCCCTTAGTCACAGTCTTAATTTCAGGAGCCAGAAAGAGAGGTTCCCCAATGGGGCAGCTGGAGAGGAGGCCCCGTGTGGCCCAGGTTCTGCTGAAATCTGCTCCCAGCCCTGACGGAAGCGCTTCCCTCCTCCTCGCTTCCTCATGGAGGCGGGAGGGGCGGGGGTCCACCTATGTTTCCTACAACCATTTACTGAGGCAGGCATCAATAATTCAGGACACAGGCTCCCTTTCTGAAAGCCCAGGTGAGGGCAAAGGGCCTAGCCCAGGCCAGCAGCACTTTTGTTCTCTCCTGTAAGACTCCACGGAGATCGCACAAGGCTCCTGGCTGGCCAGACCACAGCGCGCTTGGAGAAGGGAACTCGGTAAGCATTGACTTTGCAGTTGAGACCTGCTTTTATTTTGCTTCTTTAGCTGCTTCTCAGCTCGCCTGATTCAATCAGAACGCCAGAGGCCAGTCTGAGCGGGGCCCTTCTGACCCTCCTGGGCCACAGGAACTACCCCGAGAAGATCAGATCCCAGGCTCAGACCCAGGCTTTTTGCCAGACCAGGTAAGGGGATTTTAAACTCATTTTGGGATGTTACAAATATCTGTGTGAGACTCGAAGATAAAAATGTGGCTGTGGCTTGAGAAAGACTGACTTCTGAGCTAGACACAGCGGCTGGGGTCTGGGAGGGGATGAGACCTGCTGTCACCCCTTTGGATATCAGGGGACACAGCTGCCAACCCACAGAAGCAGGGGCACAGACCCTCTCCCTTCCAGGCTATTCGAGGTGCTTTGTCTCTGGTGTTCTCGGTTTCACACATGAGTTTAGCTCTTCAGTACAGCCGGCAAGCTTCCCCTCCTCATCAAGGCTGTGAGAGCCCGTACTTCTCTGAGCCACTCTTTGGGATTTCTAGTTCAAGTTTCGAGCAATGCTTCCAATTTCCAGAATCAAGATGTAGAAAGAGCTGGCCTGTGTCTGGCAGCCTCCCCAAGGCCTGTGGACTTCAGTCTCAGCCCTGAACCACCTCTCACCGGAAGAACCAACTCAACTTTTTAAAGAGAAAACTCCAGAACTTCCTCTGCTACCCCATTGTCCTACACAACCAACCTCACTGACAGAACAACCTGCTTATACTCCAGAATGCTCTCACCACTGCCGAGGGCTCTTCTTCTCTTCAGCTACCGAAATGCTCCATGAGGTACATTTGCCACCATTCTCACGATTAGCTCTTGTCAGCCTGCAGATGCTTTATGCCTGTGTTTTACTCCCTGCAGCCTATCTCCTGAAGTCACCTAAGCTGCTGAACTCATTTTTTCCTGCCCCCCCCCCGACCTTGTCTAGTCTGATTTCTACCGCAAACCACTGCCACGCCCGACTTCCATGGCAGAGAATCCCCCAAGCCGCTGCCACCTGGTGCCCCTGCCTCCACCGTGGTCAGCTTCCCACGGACTGGAAAGTGGAATACAAACTGCCATGCGAGGCCACTCTCCCGAGGCCCAGCCTAGCGCCTCAGGTCACTGCTAAGCACCCACCTTCCTCTCCACCCAGAAGGCTGCCCCCACTGCCACCCAGCAAATCCGACCTATGCAGAGTACCCCTGGCTCACTGCGGGTCTAGTTAGGGAGATGGACACGCAGGCAGACATTTCGGCACGTATCCTACTTTGGGGGGCATAGTATGGGGACCCTGAACCTGCCTGTGGAGAGAAAGCACAGGCTGGTTCTCAATGGGCAGGAAGGACTTAGTCTTGGGATTAGTTGGCCAAGAGCAATTTATCGGAGCACAGGACAGAGAGCTGGGCCTGTGCAGATGGCTTCCCCCATGCCAGCCTCTGTGCTGGGCTCGCTGCTTGACCCGTCTAGCTGGACCCTGCACCTGTAAGGTGGGTGTGGGTGCGAGCAAAGTTGTTCTAAGACGAGACCCTGAGACTGCACGGAACGGGCTAGTGCAGCTCTGATGACCAGACTCTGATGCCTGGGGTTGGACCCGGGACCCAATGCTACAAGGCTGACCCACTTCTGTGAAAGACTATCCTTGCCCAGAAGGACAGAGAGGATGCCAAAGCTTTGTGGTCAACAGCTTCTGGCCCTGGCTTCACATGAATTTCCTGGGCCACCTCATGTATGGGATGTGAGACTTTCCAGGTCTTAGTCCTTCGCCTGGAGAGGTGGCTCTTCCCGGGGGCGGGGGGCGGGGGTAGCTGTGGCCCCAGGGACCTTGCGGCAATGGCTGAAGACATCTTGGGGTGGTTACAACTGGGGGAGGTTATCTGGCCCCCAGTGAGGAATGACCAGGGCCGCTGCTCAGCCTTCCCCGGCACACAGGACAGCACAGCCCCGCCCACACACGGTGGCACAGGGACCCCTGCCAGGGGTGTGGCATCACGGCCTCCCCACGGGCTCCTGAGCACACCGTCCTGTAGTGAGGTCCCCTCAGCTCCTAGGACCACCCCCAGGGACCCGCGGTCCCACCCGCGGGTCTTCCCCACATTTGCTTCAACGACCAGATCCGCATCCCCCAAGAATACAGTGTTGTCTCCCGAGTAAGGCTGTGCGCCGAGCCGCCTGGCTGGCTGGCAGCTTCAGCAGCTGCTGTTTTGCTGGGTTGTTTGCTCCTGGAGCCTGGGCCCTGCCCCGGACTGCGCTGGTCCTCGCCTGCCCCTGGCGTGGCTGCTGACAGCTGGGCTCACCGAGGGACAGGCCCGGAGCAAACGCTCAGCCGGCCCACCGTGCCCCTGGCTCGACCCGGCCCCTGAGCGAGACAGTCAGACATTTCTTCTCTGCAGAGGGCCGGCCTTTCTTTCCCCAGTTATCTGTGTTTACTTGGGAAATCATTTCCTCTGTTTTCCTGCGCTTTCCTTTGAGCCGAGCTGCCGACTCAGGTCCCCATTCCTTCTGTTTATTTCTCCTCATTTTCCCCATTGATCAGATGCCCTGGAAGCAGAACAGGAACAGTGTGTTCCCTGTAATATTTGGTTACACTTAATATTTCTCAGCAAAACGTTGCCTGGACGCCAAGCAGTAAAAAGCCAGGCCGTCTGCTCACACTGGACACGGCGGCTGCACGGCCCCAAGCCCCGTCCCGTCTCCTCCCTCGTTAAAGGAGAAGCGAGCACAGGCCGACCACGGGGGTGCCCCCAGGCACGCCGTCAGGCACCCCACAGGAAGCAGTTTCCTCGGTCAGTGAGTGGCCGCCACACGCTCTATGCTGGACTGAGTAAAGACGCTGCAGCCGACGCACCATGGCTTGCAACACACTCCCTGAGCAGAACAGCTTTCCCGAACCAGCCTTCGCCACCATCTCTGCTGACGCCAGTGTTCTCCGATGCCATGTTTTCATCCTGAGAGCAATAGGAGGTAAAGTGAGGGCCATGGGCCCAGCTGTACCTCTGAGGGCCTTCTCCACCTTGCTTCACTGATAGGCTCCAGCCCCCTTGAGAACCTCACGCACCTCAGACTAATGGAGCTCTTTTGTGCAGGAGTTCTTATAGTCCTCTTGGGCAAGCTGGTGAAAGCCACATTCTCTTTCTCCAGGATTCCAATGCCCACATCGCAGATTAGTGTGAAGAGCAGGAGCAGATAAAACACAACGCCCACAACAAGACCATCAAGAAAGGGCTCTTAGGTGGAGGTCTCCATGGCGCTTCGATGATAGCTCTCTCTTCCTCCATGAACCCCACACTTGCTCTTGAATAAAAGGCTGTGAGATTTAACCCTATGAGGGCCTCATCTCTGGAGGCCCATGGTTTCAAACTTAAAAACCAGCCCGTCATTTGGGTTTAAGGAAACTATTAGGAAATGCTGTGACTGAAACATTATGTTGGTCAACAGAAAACAACTGTAAGAAAACTCACTCAAACCTACCAACACTTTGCATCTAGCCGTCTCTCTTTGGATGCAAGCATACATTTTCTCACACGTTTCTGTGCAAGTCATGAAAATGAAGGAAAAAAATTGAGAACCAAGAAATGAAAAAGAACTTGAAAGCCAAGGTTTTCTAGGAAGTCTGTCCTCACCTCTCATCTAATAGAATGGGGTTAAGAAGTGACCCAGCGAGGCACCTCAAACATTGGGTGGTGGGGGAGTGGGAGCGACACGAACAGAAGTGCTGAGGATGTTCTGGGCAAAGACTTGTGGCTGCCTCCCACCCCTGAGAGGGCAGGCCTTTGTCTTGGCCTTCTCTCCTTCAGCGTCGAAAGATACTTGGTCACACGTACCCTGTCACCATCTCCATCCCACCCACCTGAGGACACAGGAGCCTGGATCTGCTGGACCTTCATCGTGGGAAGTAGGGGGCCTCTTGCCTGGTTGTATCTAGTGAGAAAGGGGTGCAGTGGAGGACTGGCAGTTAAGGAGACCCACTGCGGAGGTAGAATGTCAAGAGCAGGGAATCAGCAGAAGGAGAGAGCAGTAGGGAAACAGATGTCACAGGAGTAGGATGCTAGAGATGAGCTGGTAGAGAGGGACGTCTCCCTCAACATTACGGCGGCCTTTCCTTCTTTCCCAAAGCTGGAAAAGCAAACAAGTTGCAAGAATACATTCTTCTACTGTGCAGTAATTCTCCTTTTAAGTCATTAATATTCTTGGAAACCGTGACTTTATAAATCGACATATAACAAAACAGATCTTGGAAAAACAACACGACTCAGCCAGCACCTGATTGCTGCCATCAGAGTCATCAGCAACAGCATCGGGGTTGTTCTGTGGACGTATAACAAGATGACTCCTTCCAGGACCTGCTGTATTTCTCTTGGACACACACCCCGTGGAGATGGACTCTACAGACCTAGTTTTATTTCAGGTTGTTTTCCATGAATATGTTCCACACGCTTCTCCCAAAAGACAGAATTCTCACCAACAATCAGAGACCAGAAAGTGAAAAACAGGAAGACAAACGAGAAAGGGAACTTTTTCTTGGGAAAGCATTCAGAAGCCTCAAGAATTTTTTTATATAAATTACAAATATTCAATTTCAGGCTAAGTTATTTGGTACATGTGAGAATTATTAATCTGAAGATAGTCAGACTGGCCCAAGCAAATTATTACCACTGAATTGAATTGAATGAAGTAAATGTTTGCCCCTTCCCAAAGGGTTGGCAGGTGATTATGAGATTAAGATTTGAAGAAGAAGTGCCTCAGAAAAGCCCTTTTCAGGATAGGTGGAGCATTTATTTTTAATGAAAGTTCCCCTTAGGTCTCTAGAAGCTTCCATGTCACCTGTTAGGATGATGACTAGAAATCAGAAGTGTACAAAGTAGCCAGATAGTCACAGAGACCAACTCTTTTGAACTTACTCTCACCTGAAGTGTTTTATATTCTGGGTATTTTGAAGAATATAGGTAAAATCCACCCACTGTACCTAATGTTCCCAACCCCCTTCTACTTACATTATTTAGAGCTGACGAGGAGGAAAGCACAGGAATTTCACTTGGCTTTTCTCTCCTACTGAGCAAGGCAAAGAGCTCATGGTTTAAGCAGGACACAGAAGACGTACCTATTAGAGATGTGGGCAGGGAGACACCAGTTTACACCCAGACAGGCTTTCTAGACCTAAGTCAAAAGGAGGGCCACTCCTCCCCCCAGATGGCCAGCTGGTCCATGTCACCATCATGAGAGAGTTTTCCACACAGGCTGTAAGAGCTGCTAACCTGCTCCGGCCTAGTGAGCTCTTGCCCCAAAGGCAGCGAATGATGTGTCTCTCAGAGGGAAGAAAGCCGAGCCCTTTCCTTTGAATCTCACCCTATCTTTTGGCCCCTCCAGGCCTTGATTTCAAAGCCTTTCTGAAGCAAATATGAAGTTGAAAGGATAGACTTCAATTATTTCATTTTCTGAAGGTTAAAAAGGTTCTTGTAAATGACTGATGCAAATCCTGGAAACCCGGTTAAAACAACTGGATACCAGATGGCCACGGAGGGTGGTTTACTGTAAAGTGTTGCAGAGCAGGAGCTCATTTACAAGAAGCAATTACACAAACAGCCCTCAGTATCCCAGATCCCATAAACGGAGGGCGGGTCGCGGCACTGTGGCAGCTGTGCCTGTGTGGCTCCCCACGTTGGGCACCTATGCTGTGGCCTGCCCCCCCACCATCCTCCGGACACTAAGTCAGGCCAGGGCACCAGTGAGCAAAGAGCCACACCCTGCGCAGGGACACTGCACCTTCCCCATCACTCCGCTGCCTGGGAGCTGCCTGGAGAGAAGCATCACCAGAGAAGGCGAGGGTGCATCCGTCGCACGGCTGAGCTTTCCTTTCACCTTGGGTCAAGGGCACCGGAGAAAAATTCTGTCTAGCCCAGGATGCCTTTAGGTCTTCGTCAGGTCTTTGCAAAAGGCGCTCCGTCTCTGGTGTGCACACGCAGGTGTCTCTTGCCTGCCGTCTAGACACAGGAATCAATGCCCAGCGCAGAATGTGAAGCTCATGAGAGCTGCCTGCTCTTTGGTTGTTCTCACTCTGCACTCTCAGCCTCGTCTCCTCACGCAGAGCCCTGGGCCCCTTTCAGTGGCCCTGAGTCTTGTGCCACATCCTCTCAGGACTGACTGGAAGATCTCTCATCTGGTTGTTAACTTGACCATAAGCTGTATTGGGGGGAGACTGGGTTCACACCCATGCACCCCCAAGTTGCTCTCCATCACAAGTTCCTTTGGAGCAAATGCAAATGGGCAAGAATGGAGGGAGCATGTGGCCAAGGCAGTGAGTGGGGATCACCACGCCCCTGCAATCACCATGTCCATTCCAGGTGCTGTGTCTGTGTGCCGCTACCCTGGAGAAAGCAGAATTAGTCCTCGGGCTGCCATGTGTACGGCCTCAGGCTCCAGCACAGTGGGGGCCTCCAGAGTCCCTCACCCGCTGGGATGGGCCTACAGAGCCAGCTGGACCCCAAATGCCCATCGGTTGAAGAATGAATACGCAGAACATGGTTGTATGCATCTGCTCAAGCTACCATCAGAAAAGTCTGTGGACTGAGTGAGTTCAACAACAGAAGTTCACTTTCTCACTGTTCTGGAGACCAGAAGCCCATGTACCTTCCTGTCTGAAAGGTGAATCATTCGCTTGCCTTCTGGTCCCCACTCTGCGAAAATTCCCAGGGCTGCTTCTCTACCCAGCGCTCCCATCTTTCTAGGTACACAGTGACTCTCCCTTCCCACCACTTCTGGTCGAGCAGACCCTGTGGTGAGCTCTGTTCAGCAGGTTCTAAGCCAGTGCTACTTCCCCCAATGGGCCTCACACGGACAAGGGCGGGTCCAGGGAAGAAGCCATCTGCGCCCTCAGCTTCTACGTGGAGGTCAGCAATCTCGCGGCCACTCCCAAAACCCTGCTGTGGCCTTGGCTGGAGTGAGCAATAGAACTTTGTGCTCTAAAATCTTGAGGTCTCAAGCTTGTGGGTCACAGCAGCAGCCCAAGCTTGAGCTAAGGATGCTTGTGACTGGAACTGACCGGAGCACCCCTGGGGAAGAAGGTTCAGAGCCACCCTGGGGTGCACTTTTCCTGGACTCGTGTGATGGAATCGAAAGTCAGAGACCACAGTATCGGTCTGCCCAACTGAGAAGGAAGAGAGGTTAGTGCAGACTGATGTATTTTTTTGGTCAGTGTCGCCAAAGTTCTAGGAACAGCCGATTACATAAACACATTTGCAATTACAAATTAAAGTGGGTGCCGCTGGACCTTGGGCATTCACTCCAGCTCCTTTATCTTTAAGCGCGAGAGAGAAATCCTGTGAATGCAGGAGACTTCTTAGAGTGACTTCCCGTCCCAAAGATGTTTTTGTGTCTTTGGACGTCTGGCAGTTCACATTCCATAGAAACCACTCAAAAATAGCTTCCAGTACCAACGGAAGGAATGACCATGGGCTGACATTTTATTTAGGTACCAGCGAGGTCAGGCTGTCCTGGGCCTTTTCAGGCCACACTCTGCATTGATTCCGGTCAATAGCCAGTTTTAAGAAAAGCTTAGGCCAGATTTTTTTTTTTTTTAAAGGAAATCTGCCTTCCCTTGGGTAAACTTGGGAACCTAACAGCCTTAGTGGGTAAATAATGCACTTTTTCAAGCCTTTCCAAATAGGTCTCTATCCAGCAAGCTGTTTTGAGACGCCACCATTCTTCGTAACATCCACTTCCTAAAAACTCCTTTAAAAAAGTCACAGCTTGAAAATGATAGACAGTCTATTGGATCTGGGTTTGCTGGATTTTTTTTTTTTTAATAAGAGAAATGTATTTTTTCCCTTTGGCTAGGGAAAAAGTCTTTCTTGAAATATGATCCTCTCAGATAAATAATGGCAATAAAAGTAAATGGAAAGTGGGAAAGAACATGGTTTCTTAGTGCAGTGTGCAGCGTTTTCTAATTGGAAAATGCTAAAAGGGAGTTTTCCTTGGAGGCCCTCCGTCTGACTTCAGACCAAACAAAACAGTGATTTGCTTGCGAGACTTGAGGTCTCTGTTTTCCTTGTTAAAAGAAAAGCTAAGAATGGAAGAGGCATACTAGGTGATACAACTGTGTTACAGGAAAAACTAGCATGGTAGGATATAGACATTATTGAGCACAAGGGGCGGAAAACACTTGGAGGTCATCTGGCCGCCCCTGTGGGCAGTGCGGACTGTCACCAGGAAGAGGCTCATGAAGGCTCCTGCACAATTTTTATTCTTGCAAAATGAGTACTTCTGCCAGTGGAGAAATACTCCATTCCCACTTACAAAGACATGTCTCTCCTTAGCTGAGTTCTTCTGGAATTTCGTGAGGCATTTACTCACCTGCACAAATAGGCCTTTGGTTTCTGATGGCATTGAAAGTCAGAACATTTGTAAGTCCAGGGCCCCTACTGGACGGCTACTCTTGCTACCTACTCAACCCCAAATGGCTACTTCAGTCTTTGAAAAGTCTCTGCACACATGATGGAATACGATTCAGCTCCAAACCAAGGTGAAAGCTTTCCATTTTACAACAAGGACACAACTGCAAGGGGTGACACTAAGTGGCTCACAAAATCCCACGAGGACTCAGCTACATGAGCGATGTCTTTTTCAGTGGAAATGGAATATTTCTCCACTGGCAGAAAAAAATTGTGCAGGCAGCTTCATGAGCCCTCTTCCTGGTGACAGTCTGAAAACTGGAGGGAGAGAGATACATAATGGGTGATTTTACTCTTATGTGGTATATACAGAAACAAAGATAAAGGAGCAGACAAAGCTCAACCCAAACAATCGAAGAACATGCAGAACTGAGGCTACCGAGGGGGTGGTAGGAGTGGAGCTTCAGGGGAGGTGGAAGCCAGTGGACTATGCTGGGGGACCTTGGGGCCTGGTAGTGGGGATGGGGTGGCGACCTGCATCTGGACCCTTCATCGTATCCAGTGTTGTAAACCAATATTCACTCAGTCAAAAAACGAACAAAATAAAGAACATGCATTCAGTAAAAAGAAAAAGTAAATGTGATATTTAGCTATGTAGAATTAAACAGCATCAAATACAGAAAAGTCTCCACATTTCCGGAATTCAAAATAATATCTGTAATATGTGCATAGTATTAAAGTATTATACAGTCGATAAAACAAATAGCATGCCTGCCTACGACTCGACTATGTAATCATTGCTTCTGCTTCTGTCTCCCTTCTCACTCTGTTCTCTTTCTTGCTACTCACACAGTTTTAATTTAAATTTGTATTCACATATAGAATACCTATGGATAAGTGTATACTTATCTTGAATTTTGTATACAAGGCATGTAGACATAGTTTGATGAATTTCCCAAACAAAGCCTACTCATGAATCCAACTCTCAGGTCAAGCAAAGAGCAGAACTGGTACCCAGAAGCCACCTGGGCAGCCACCATTCTTATCTTTAACCCCATAGATCAACTGTGCCTGGATTTCATAGGAAAGAAATAGATTTGTCTAGTACATAGCTCTTGTTTCTGGGTTCTTTCACTATATATATGAAGAGAGAGTGATCCATAAAGAGAAGGTATATATGTATATATGTGTGCATATATATAACCTCTTTATCTTACATATTTAAAGGGAGGTTTAAAGGGTCGGGGAGAGATAAAGAGGCAGAGATGATGGATGGACGGATGAATGGATGGGTGGGTGGGTGAACAAAGGAATGGGTGGATGGATGGATAGATGATGGGTGGATGAATGGATGGATGGATGGATGGACGGGTGGGTGAATAGATGGGTGAGTGGGTGGGTAGATGGATGGATAAATGGATACATTATCTATAGTAGTAGATATATAGAGAGGATTAGAGAGAGAGAGAGATTATATAGATATATTGAGAAGTCAAGAGAAGAGAGAGAAAGAGAAGAGAATGGTATGAAGAAATAGAACCAACAGGAGCAAATATTTCTATTTGGGTGTCTGTGACTGACACAGCACCTCTCCACACTCTCTGCACATGTGAAACTGTGCTGGCTGAACACGCAAGACATTCTTTACAGCTGTACCTCAGAATCGTCCTCACTCAGTCCTCCAGATCACCACTGCCAGACAGTGAGAATTAGGTTCAAAGTTGTCTGTTATGAGACTTGTCATTCGTGCACTAGAACAGGAGTCCTCAATTGGGGGTGATTTTGCTGCCACCCCCATCCCTGAGACATTTTGCAATGTTTGGAGATATTTCTGTTGTCACAAATGTGTTAGCACAAATAAGGTGTCTGATGGGAAAAGCCAGAGCTGCCACCGCCATCCTATGGGACAGGTTCCCTCAACAAAGAACATTCCAGTACCTGAGGTCAATTCCCGAGTTCGAGCAGCGAGCTCTAGAGACAGCATCTCACATCTGAAAGCCTCAGGGCCACCCAGAGTTGGGCACCTGAGTCCTCCTTGCCGGGACTCTATATACTGCAGAGAGTTCCTTCTTAATCAGCAATCTGGAGGTTATTTCAAAATTCTGAAGTGACGTGGATGTGGCACGCCCTTCTGCTTGATGTGTGTGTGAGAGACTGCGATTACATTAGCCATCTCTTCTCTAATTCCTTTCAAAACTGAATCTCCTGAGCTTCCCTGGTGATGCAAGAGGTTAAATATCAGCACTGTGAAGCCATCTGCAGCCACAACAGCAGATCAATCCCCAGCCAGGAAGTGACCCACAGGGCACAGCAGCCCTCTCCTGTCTCCCCACTGTCCCCCTCAGTAGTGGATTTCAGTGAATCTGCCTGTTCTGCTCCCCGCTCTGTCTCTAGTGGATCCTCTCATCACCACAACTCTGGTCTGTACCCCAGAACTGTATGCATAAATAAATAAATCTAAAAAAAAAAAAACACCTGAATCTCCTGTTCCTCCCATGGATTTGAAAATGGATCCTTCTTCCTAACACAGCCTAGCCCACCAAACATTTGTTCATGTCAGCCATCTCCAGGCTGAGTGGAGCGCACAGAGATCCTGGGGAAGGGTAGGGGGAAGGAAGTGAGGAAGAGGCAGCACCCCACACTTTGCTACCGAGGGTAACAAAACCTATGGAAAGAACAGATCACAGAGCCATGTGGATTCCGCATTTCTGGCCACCAAAAGGAGATTGTCAGGGGCTCACTGAGGTTTGGACAGTCGCCCAGGGAGGGTCTCTAAAGGTGCAGGACACACCTGCCCGTGTGTTTCCTGGAGGTGGTCCCTAGATCTCTCAAAGACACAATCATCAGGCATTTGCATAAGAATTTGCTATGTTCTTCAAGGTGTGATACGATACTAACACAATACTAGCATCTGTTGATTTTATTTTTTCAATTCTTCTTAGTACAATGCAAGTTGTAGTAATTGAAATGCCCAAGCCATAAGCTATCTTGTGTGTGTGGAAAGGAGTTTTAAGTTGGTAGAAAATACAAACTAGTGCTTTTTAAAACATGGACTTACACAATATTTTATGGTATAATTCCCAACGACTGGCCTAGAAAAGAATGAGTGATTCTTTTTATCATGAACAAAGTTCTTAAGAAAACTATGTGAACATTCTCTGGAGGGAGACCTTAAGGACAGAAAGAAGTCAGATAAAAATAAGTCACTTGGGAATCCGTTCATATTTCAACAGAATATCAATTAATCAGTACTTGGGAAACACACATTCAAGTTAGTATTACTGCTTTGTCATAGGACAGTTATTTAATTTCAACACCCATGAGAAGACTATGATGTATTTTTCAGTTTGGTGTTTTCAGAACTGTCCGTGATTAGCTAAATAAATAAATATGTAAGCAAAGTATTTTTGTCTCTTCCTGTTATATCTAAGTAGCTGGTCAATTGGCTTCAATAGATTTTATTTCTAAAAGCCACACATAAGAAAGGAAGGTCAACAGATGAAAAGGACCTAGCGCTTTGGCTTGGATTTCAAGCACTCTGTGGCAAAGTTCCAAATGTCCTTAAGCCTCAATGACCCGAATGGCGAGCGGACACAGTGCTGCAGAGGCTCGGCTCTGGTAGTTCTGGGTCACGACTACACGGCTCGGCTCTGGTAGTTTGGGTCACGACTACA
>NW_004567104.1:74279843-74300065 GCF_000260355.1 Condylura cristata
TCTGGTAGTTTGGGTCACGACTACACGGCTCGGTTCTGGTAGTTCTAGGTCACAACTGCACTGCACACTGTCCGTGGAAAAAGTTAAAACCTCACCCCTTCTTTCCATCCTGTGCTTAAGAATGTTCCAAAACTGTGCCCCTGGTTTGCACTCCAGGAAAAACTGTGCTTGCTGATTCTTAGCCGAAGCGGGCTGGTTGTGTGGGTGCAAAGCTGGAATCCACCTGCCATGGTGATAGGCTCTAGGCCATCTGGCTGATGTCCACTGCTTGTCTTGCTAGAGCTGCGTTAGCCCTTCACCCTTGGAAGTGGGGCTAATGAGCCTTGTTCCTGGACAGACTGGTTTCGACTGTCCTGCTCCTGTAACACACAACTGAAACATCACATAGAACGTGGTCAGGTTTTGTGGTGAGCAGCGACAAGGTGCTTTCCCACACGGACCAACACCTGGTGGCGACACACTGGAAGCAATGCCATCGGGCAGGCACAGTGCTTCATGCCACCTTCCCTGGCATCAGCCTCCTTTCCTCGCATCTGAGGCGCATCGGGTGCCCAGACCACGTGCCTGAGACCTAACTTAGACCCAGGGGACGAGTCAGAGCCTGCCCCTGCCACCCACAACTGCCCACTCTAGCTGCGGCTTCCTTCCTAGGAGAGGGGCGCCAGACAGCAACTACGACGTGAGACGTCATGGAATTGTCAGCACACCAGACCTGCTGGGTCGGCGCCCCCGGCCAGGGCGGGGCAGACGCTGGCGCCAGCCCGCCCAATGCACGCATCCGCTGGCATGTGCCCTCCCACTTGACCTGCTGCCGGTCTCACCGGCACCTGCCGACTGGCCCCGACATCCATAAGGAGGCCCCTTGGGGGCGCAGGCAGAGTGCACCACGCCGGAAGGGCAGTCGCTGCACCCTCGCTGTGGGCTCAAGTGGCTGCAGGCCACTACTGTGTCTGCACCACGCCAGGTCCAAGCACACAAGATGAGCAAAGTCCCTGCCCTTCCGGAGCCTGCAGACTAGAAAGCAGACAAACCGCAGGCCAATCAATAGGGCTTCAAGAAAACATCACTAATGCCATAAAGGAAAATAAAACAGGGGTTAGAGAGGACCTTTAGGGGAGAACTCTTCAGCTGGAGAAGAGGAGTCAGATCCTGACTGACAGGTGGATAAAGTCGCATGAAGATCTGGGGCAAGGCTTTGCTCTGAGACAGAATGAATTGTGTGCCAGTGTCTTAGCTCCAGCAGAGAACTCGTCGCCATTGCCAACCAGAGTTCTGAGGCTTTACCTGTTCTCAACATCTGAATGACAGAAAAAGAAAAGTCGCTCAAGGTCGGAGAGGGCCTGGTTCACGCGGACTCTGAAGGTACGGCGGGCGGAAAGAATATGTCCACCTCCTGGCTGCTGATCACCGTGACTCCCAAAGTCTCCCAAAGGCAAAACCACAGCTGGCCACAGTTTCGTTGGTTTCACTTAATTCCCTGACCCTGACTCCCTGTGTGGCTAAAAGCATATAATAATCACAACAAATTCTGGCTCTCTTCTTTCCATTAAAGCGAGCCAAGACCATTTCAAACATCATCTTCCCCTCCAAGCTTGATTTTACAAGGCTTTGCACTGAAGACTAGAGCTAATGCTCTTCTAAGAGGTTCGTCACAAAGAGGAGTTTCAGTGGGGCTGGTTTCTCCATCCACACATTTGTTCTAAAGCTGTACTTTCAGAAAGTGTGCTCACATGAATGATTCATGTCCTGTTGGGATAGGTTATGAATGTGAGGAACCCAGTCACTCAGGAAGGAAGTTACCTTGGCCTCCTGGGGACCCACCCTTTCACCTGGCCTCCCAGTCCCCAAAAGGCCTGTCCTTACCCTGACCTCCATACCCATGAACGTGACCTGCCTTTGAAATCGGGTCTTGGAGATATAGTGAAGGTGTTCACATGTGTATCACTATGGACCCTAAATCCCATGGCAGGTGTCTTTCCTAGAGAAAAGAGGGAAATTTGGGAGGCAGGTGTTACAGGGCAACCCAATGTGAACTGGGCTGCCTGTCTGAGGGTCCTCACCCTCGCGCTTAAGATTCAACTGCACTGCAGACATACACAAAAAGGTCAATAATGGGTTTATTTACAAGGGAAAGAAAAAGGAACAACCCAGGGAAAAAGAGAGATAGATACAAGTTAGCTAGTGTGTCTTACCAGTTCTGCTGACCTGGAACCCCAAGAGCACAATGAAAGCTCATCAAGAGCCAAGCAACCAGCCACCAGTCATGAGGCCAAGGGAGCGAAAGACTCAGCTCAACGTGTCTCCTTTGTTTATATCCCAAAAGTCTCAAAATGGCTGCTTAGCTCCAGCCTTGGGTCCCCGCAGTCCTTCCTTTGGTGATGATGGGAGTTGTAGTTTCAGTGACTGGCGTTGGGGGTGGAGTCCACAAAACCTGTGTCCGCAGAGTTTGTTCAGGACATCCTCTCCCCCAACACAGGGGCATAGGGAAGGCCATGTAAGGACAGAGGCAGAGGTGGAGACTTTTGGTCCCAAGCCAGGGAATGCCAACGGTTGTCAGATATCAGCAGGCCACATGGAATGACTGCCCCTCAGATCATCCAGAAAGAACCACCTCTCACAACACCTTGATTTACACTCTGGCCTTCCCCACTGCCAGAAAATAAACCCCTACTGTTTGAGCCAGCAAAATAGGGGGATGGCTGCCCTGAAAATCTCACATGCTTGGCTTGAATCTTTGGCATGGACTAGGAGACTCATTGTTAAGAGTCGTTTAGTTCTTCGGAACAGCGGAGGCCGTGATCCAGTCCTCAGGTTGGTCGGCAGTCTTCGCGTGACATTACTGGCTGCTGTCTTTGCGTGAAAATGGCTGCTGTGGCATTTTTCTAGCTCCCAGTCTGTTTTGTCTCCTTCTGTGGTACAGACTAGGCACAGAGTGAGGGGGCCCCCCAGCTAGAGCTGAGCACAGCACCCACCCTTCAGTCACACTGGCTGGTCCAAGGGGTAGGGGCATGAACAACAAACTCGAGCAGGAGCTCTTCCCTGAGAAGTCTTCCTCAGAGTAAGCTGCAGCGTTTTCTTAAACACCAAATTAGGCTTGATGTCTATGAAGCCAGAGCTCTCCTGCCTGCTCCTGCAAACCACAATGGGACACTACTGCTGGTTGGGATGTGCAAAGCCTTAGGGGTGGGTGTGTCCTGCATGTTAGCTGGACCATCAGCCCCAGCTCTGCAACTGAAATGCCCCTCCCTCTGCCCCCAGTCACTGTGACCAACCCAAAGGCAGACCAACCACTTCCAAATATCCCCAGGGAGCTGACTTGTCCCTGGCTAAGAGCACTGACAGAAGAGCCTCAGGGTTAATATCTCTGGGCTAACATGGCCTGATTCATTCATAATTACAAAAAAATCAACTTGCTGCAGCAAAATCAGGACACTGAGAAGTTCACTGGCATTGAGCCAGTCCACTTCTGCCATCCTTTTTTTCTCTTCTTTTTTTAAATTCAGCTCTCTCCTGTTGACCTCACTGCACACATGTTGCTACCTTACAGTCATTTTACAGAGGAAGGACCTGGCCCTTCACATTAGGATGTCTTGGAGGATGTCTCTTTTCTTCTTTTATGTTGTGACTGAAAGCTGGAATGCTCAGAAAAGTAGTCTTATTTCCTCTCCCTTAAAGAGAGCTAGTTAGTCTGGAATGGGTGACATTATGGGGAAATGGAGAAGGGAGTCTTGACACTGCGTAGGAGCCGGTCTTATATGGAACCATTTCAACCCCTCAGAATATACGTATGCTGCACAGAGATAACAATTTCAAGTTCTTTCTAAATTCTCGTACAGTCTGGCAACACTAGACTCTCATCCCTCCAGGCAACAAACACAAATATGAAGGAGAAAATCAAGTGACCTCCCCAGCTGGTCTCAGACCCATCTCTCAGCCACCTCCCTGTGGTCACATCAGCCTGCTCTGCTCTGCTCTTCTTCACTGGTCTGGTTTTCATTTGTCCTCAGGAGCCACAGTCTAGGGAGAAGTAGGCTAGCTGTTGGCATGACTGGGAGTCGCAGGACTGGGGGGGAACTCCATGGTCAGATAGAGAGAACTCTTAGGTAGAAAGCCAATCTTCCTTTCACACAGGGATTCTGACAAGGAGTCTAGCATGGATCAGCTTCTCTGAGAACTGTCATCCTTGGAAGCTTCTAAAATAGCAGCCTAGAAATGAGACTGCTGACTCACAATGGTAGCTGCCATGGAAGCAGAGTGAGTCTAAGTGGTATTGAGGGGGTGCGTGTAGCCACATGGTAGGCAGAAGGAGAGAGGAGCAAGAAAGACAATTCTTGAAAAGAACACAGAAAGAACTTGTGTATTGGGAATGGGGATGCAACTTTGAGGACCCCTTTCTTGGTAGGGTCTTAAGTTATTACAGTTTAGATAGTAAAATAAAAACATGCCAGATGAATATTAAGAGTGCTCTAAGCTGTATTTATCTTTACACTAGGAAATCTACTTTGAAATTTTTATTCTCAAAAAATTTATGGATATGTGGAATGGTTTCATGGAGATGATTGTTACTTAATATAATTTATGATAGCAAAATGTTGGCAACCACTTTTACGATCCACAACAGTTGGACATTGCTTAAATAAATTGTATCATCTGTACAGTAAATTCCATGTAGCCATTAAAAGTTTCTATCCAGGAGACTTCTGGCCAGGATGCTCTTTAGAATATTTGAACACATGTTACAAAAATCAGATGCACGGTATAATGCTATTTTCCTTAAAAGATATGAACACGGTATAATGCTATTTTCCTTAAAAGATATGAATGCACACAATGGAGAAATAGTCACATGAGGCATCATGTTCACTTCCCAAGCTTCTGTAACAATTCACCACAAGCAGGGACTTAAAACCCTGGAGTTTACTCTCTCACAGTTCTGGGGGCCAGAAGTTCAACACAGTCTGCTGGGTTAAAATCAATGTGCTGGCAGACAGAGCTGCCTGCAAGGTTCTGGGAGCCATCCCAATCCTCCTGCTCCCAGGACTGCTGGCAGCCCTTGGCTCATGGCCACATCAGCCCCATCGCAGCCTCGAGCACCACGTCCCAGTCTCCTTTTCTGCTTCTCAGATCCCCCTCTCTCTTATCAGGCCACTCCTTGTGGGATTTAAGGTTACCCAGAAAATCCAGGCTAATCTGTCCATGTCGACGTCATTAACTTACTCACATCTATAAGCACTTCACCTTGTCAGGTAACATTTGCAGGTTCCAGGGGTTAAGACCTAACATCTTAGGGGTGGACATTATTTCATCAGCTGTCCTCCCTGATGTTTCTTTCCTTATGTCTTTTTCATTATTTCTTAGAAAAATCACCTGATAACTTCAACAAAAAGTATTTCAATTAGATTTTAAAAACAATGTATAAATTATTTCTTTGTATATGATTCTGTGAGCATTTTTGCCTAGAGTAAACAAAAACAGGGTAAAAAAGTACTGACATAAAACCTGCCTTTGCCCTCTAGAACACTAAAAATTATTTTCAATATTTAAGATGTATATTAAGAACAGAAATGTGCACTATTGTTGATATTATTAAATATGAGGTATTTAGTATAGAAAAATAATAAAATCTGGAAACATTTAAGAGATGGGGAAGAGAAGAGATATTTGATGAACTAGGAGGGCTCTTTAGAGAAGGTGATACAAAATAAGCCTTTTAAATATGAATAAATGTTAAGATTTAAAAAGATAGTAAGACCTAGGAAGACATGTCATGATTTAGATTGTATGGTAGGTATTTCTAACTGCAGGAAAAAGGGAGATGGGATATATATAAAGTAAAAGAAAATAATAACCATTTGATAGGTAAGGAGGAACTCAATTTCTCAAAGGTCTTTAATGTCAGGAAAAAGATTTGCTCCAACAGAAAAACATCTTTGAAGCAGGAACTAAAATAAGCACCTAAAATAAGGAACTAAAATAAGCACTAAAATAGGCATGGTGGCTATTCACACAGAAATCTGGTTAGATTTTCAAAGAATGTGAGAAGGCACTAGAACAGGGAATGCGCCCCAGTTGCTTTATATGTCAGTGTCTAAGTTAGATGTTGTGGTGCACACACAGAGAGACACACACTACATCACACACACACAGACATACTCACATGCACACACGCACAGACACACATGATATAAATAGGCTTCTTGTCTTCAAGACGCTCATAGCTCGGCAAAAGGGACAGGAATCAGGAGTATTGATGGAAGGCATTAAGTATGCAATTAGTGTTTGGAGAGACAACCAGTGCCTGTAGACGCCCAGGGAGGAGAGCTAGCCCTGAGCAGAGGGCTCGCGGAGGGAGGAAACTGCTCGGAGAAGGGAAGGGAGATGTATGTGTTGCTGAAGATTGGATGGAGAGGCGAATACAGCCACAGGGCCGGCGGACGCAGACAGCCTCGCCCAACACTGGCCGGGAGACTTTTTAAATCTTCTTTCTTTTTTCATAAATGTAACTCATGCCATTCGTGGCAACGAGGACGGGGTTATTCTCAGTGAAATAAACCAGGATAAAGAAACTCATCAGATGGTTTCACCTACAGGAGGAATAGAGGGAACTGAATAAGGGACCAGGAGTTGTTATTTTTTTAATCAATTGTAAGCAAAGAGCATCTTTCCCTCTATGCTCTCATGACCATGTGATAATTAATTCACATGTGAGGGCATGTGAATTAAACTCACAGCAGTAGATGAGTGGGCCGAAGGCCACACTTTTTAGTAACATAGGTGCGTGTGTGATTTCACGAAAAATAGGGAAAATCAAATAAGTGACAAGGCTTGGGGCTGATGCACCCTAAAACCAAGAAGAGATGAGCAGTGGGGGGGAAGTGACTGGGAGTGGCGTCCAGGGAGATGCAGGCCATTTGCGGAAGGTCTGTTCTGCAAACTCAGCTCTGCGTGGCCTCCTGCCTGTGTGATAGGAGCCTTTTCTCTAGCAGAGGAGTGGGGTCCCTTTCTCAAAGAAATGCCCGCCCTGTTTTTAGGCCGATAAGAGGAGAGCATCCATCAGTTTTCTTTTTTAAGATTTATTTATTTGTGCATACAGAACTGGAGTGCAAGCCAGAGGTGCAGGGGCGGTGAGAGGAATCACCAGAGACAGAGTGGGGAGCAGAACAGGCAGCGGAAGAAGTCCACTGCTGAGGGGAGCAGCGGGCGGGTCGGGAGAGGTCTGCCGCGCCACGTGGGTCACCTCCAGGGCGGGGATCGAACTCGCACTGAAGTGGCTGCGGCCACCCTGCCATGCTGCATCCTAGCCCTCTGTGCCACCAGGAAGGGCCCCATCCATCAATTTTTAACTGCCTACTCCTCAGGCTAAAGGACACACATGGGCTGACATTCTCCTTCAGAACAAACCTGTGTGATCTGAAGCCAGGATGCACGAGTATGGGGGTGACAGGGGAGGGCAGCAGCCATGAGGAGGCCGAGGGCCAGCAGGCGGGCCTGAAGGCAGGGCAGGGTGCATGCTGGCTGGGGCAGGGCAGGCTGTGGGCACCCCCAGGCCAGGTCGTCTGCATGTGACAATGAAAGCGCTCGGCCCACGGCCCTTCCTTTGCTCCATTTTCCAGACCTAGATGGCTCCATCATTCTTTCGCAGATTCCTTTTCCTCTCAAGTTGAAAAACAACATTCACAGAACATTTTAATAAATCAATACAGTGAAGAGAGCAGGTGAGGATTAGCAAGAAATGAGAGGGAAAACTCAAGAGGATTGTAGCAATGGAAGGAAATTACAGAAAGTACATGCTCATGTTTTGTAGATCATACTCGTAAAAAAAAATGATATAAAGCTGCATGAGAAGAGAATAGTTGTGTAATGATAGCTCAAACTATAGCTTCTTTTAACTGTGAACTTTGAAAAAAATATGACTACAAGTAAGAAGAAAATGTGTTTACGAAACACACACACACACACACACACTCACACACTCCCCTAATTGCTGAACTTCTTAGAGCTGATGACAAATCATTAGAAAGAAATGGCAGGAAGCTCCAGATATGAGAGTGGCAGAAAGCTCCATGTATTAGAAATACATGGTGTTCAACCCCAGCGCCCCACTACCCAGGTGCAAATTCAGGGATGAGGCCCCTGATGCTGCTGCACAGCCCAAGAGCAAAGGAATGATGGGAAAACTGGCCCTATCGCCAGCACCTCCCATCGGTCGGGACTGTGGCGCGTGGCTCTGTGAGCAGTGTGGGGCAGCGTGCCCAGCATGCTGTCTAACATGACAGAAAGGCGCCTAAGTGCATCCAGTCTGGGGGAAACCCAAACAGGCCTGTGTTCACTGGAAATGTGCAAGACAAGCTTATGATGCGAATCCATGGAAACCAGTGTGCTGACTCTGGGAAGATGTGAGACCCCAGACACCACTGCTTTCGGAAGCAGTGCTGACCCCTGATTCAATGGAGGAGTGCTGGGCCCCCTTCCCAAACCTAACCCTCTTAGGTTCCATCAGTCTCCGATTACTCTGTAACAACTTTCTGCAAACAGCAGCTGTAAGCTTTAGCTTGCAATTCTCTAGATTGGGAGTCTTGTTTTTCCACTCTGGGTCTTCTGAGACCCAGATTAAGGTGTTGGCTGGATCATCTGGAGGCTCTGGCGGGAAAAAATAATCTGTTCTGATGCTTATTTGAAGTTTAGATCAATTCCTTTGGGGTTGTGGGACTGAAGTCCCAGTCGGGGGCCTCGGTGGCTCTAGTTGTCAATCTGGGGCCATACTCAGCACGTAGAGGTCACCCACAGCACCTCACAGCACCTCTACTTTCACAGCTAATGAAGAAAGTCCTGAAATGCTGTCATTTTCACAGCCAATGAAGAATGTCCTGAGATGCTGTCAAATATCTTGTCAGAAAGAGCCAGGCTGCAAGTAAAGGTTCCCCTGATTAGGTTAGGCCCACCAGTGCTAATTCCCTTTCTTAAAACTAAGGGATTTAGGACCTTAATTGCACCAGCAAAAATCTCTTCACAGGAACACCTAGATGCCTGCTTGACTGTATCCCAGCAGGCAGAAGTCTCCGGAGTCAGCTTAGCATTCAGTCCAATGCATGAAAAATGTTTATTGAATGCTAAATGAATGAGAAAACAAATGAAAAAAATTCTGGTGCTTCTCTTAAGTGAAACGCAGCATAGCTTTATCATCTCATCCCACATCTCCTTAGTGTTTCATTGTTTACAAAGAGCTTATGCTCACATTAATTATTTGTTTGCTGCTAATAGCAACTCTGCAGGACGAGCCCAAGGGGCCCAGCTTTATCCCTCTTCCCCAGGCCTGTGTTCTCCTACCTCCTGATGGGACACTCCTCTCACTACAAGAAATTAGTTTCTGGTGAGTGGATAAAGCAGCTGTGGTATATAGACACAATGGAATACTATTCAACTATTAAAAACAAAAGATGAAGTCTTGCCATTCGTGACAACATGGACAGAACTAGAGTGCTTTCTGTCAGGTGAAGTCAGAGGGAGAAAAGAAAATCCTGAAGATTTCACTCACTTGTGGATACAAAGAAATAAACCAAAGAAACAGACAAAACTAAAAAAAAAAACAAAACAAACTCTTGAAATTGGCCTGCAGAGCCGAGGCAGCTGGAGCGAGAGGACGGGGAACTGAGGGAAGAGGGGAGGAGGCACAAGGGACTGTGGTGGAGGACTGTCCGGGCTGTGGAGGTGTGTGGCTTGGTGATATACCTTTGTAGAGGTGTGCGCCTGTATCCCTAAATCATATACATGTTGTAAATCAAGCTGCATCTACCTCAATAAAACTTGTTGTGTGTGTGTAAAAGAAATTAGCTTTCAGTTGATATCAGCAAATTTTTCAGCAATCTAGCAACAATGGCTAGGAGAAAATCAGCAGAAGAGTGGCCCGATAGAAAACCCCTGAGGACAGGTGGGGGCTGGCACTGCTGGGCTGCCTGCTGAAACCTCAGGGACATCAGAGGATCATGCCAAGAACTGCCCTCTGTGATCTGTCCCAGGGCAGGAGACCGCAGCAAGGATGTCAAAACTTTCACATGGTAGGTGGGAACTGTCACCAATGAGTGACTCCTGGCATCTGCTGAATGTGGCTTTTATGCCCGCATACCAAGCCCAGGGGTACCAAGGCAATTACGGATCATCTACCATCTTCCCAACTCTCAAAGCCAACCAAGAACACCAGTGGAGAAGAGGAGATCAGAAAAGTCAAGTCTTCAACCCCCAGGTTGAGACACAGAGCAGAGTGGGCTGGGCCACAGTCTTCACAGAGACCGACCCTGAGAGCCCTGAGAAGTACAGTTAAGACCCTTGAGTTCAATTCAGTTGGATTTTTCACCGTAAGGGTCAGCAGAGCTCAGAGGTAAGAATGAAGTGAGGCAGAAACAGAGAAGAGTACAAGCAAGGTTGACGGGTTTTTTGGATGGGTTTCAGTGCCCCAGGAACCCTGGACCTACATGACTTTCAGGCACCCTGTTGACTCCTGAAAGACAAATCCCGATATCTCCATCATAACAGGATGAAAAGAAGGGTATACGGGCCCTCCCTGGTGGCGCAACAGGTTAAAGCACAGCATTATGAAACTATCATGGTCACTGAAGCACAAGTTCGATCCCCACCCAGGGAGTGATCCACATGGCGTAGCAGACCTCTCCTAACCACCTGCTGCTCCCCGCAGCAGTGTATTTCAGTGGATCTGCCTGTTCTGCTCCCCACTCTGTCTCTGGTGAATCTTCTCACTCCCCACATCTCTGGCCTGTACCCCAGTTCTGTATGCATAAATAAATAAATATTTAAAAAAGAAAGAAAAGAAGGATGTAGACTGGGTGTTGCAGAGAACACCATCCACGCAGGTGCAGGTCTATGCTCTTGGCTCCCCACTCACCACCCAGGCCTCATGCTCCTCGCCACTTCATGCTGGTGGGTGCACTAGGACTTTATGTAAGTCCTCCTGGCCGGAAACCCTGCAGCTTATGAAGAGTTTAGTTATCTGGACCATATGAAAGAAACATTCTAGGATTAATAACAGCACCCAGCAGACTTTGCGTATTCCTTCCTCTCTCTTCCATTACTGCCCAATCAGCACTAGAGTGTATTGAAATCTTAAAAATTAATTCACTGAATGCATCTTTTTTTAGCACCAGCTGGACCAAATGTCCATACATCAGTGGCTAATTGCCTGCATGTGGAGTGACAGACCCGCACAGGATAAGTGACAAAGTGTTATTTTAATAGGAAGCTGTTCACCCAAACACACTTCATCTGAATTCTGGCACCACACCTGCAGTCTGGCTCATCCAAAACCTTCCAGTCACCTTGAATGATTTGGCCATGTATATGAGACCCTCGCCCCTAACGCTCATGAACAACCAACTTGGGAAGATAAGGAATTAGGGTAGAGCTTGGTAGATTGTATTCTCGGCAAGGCACCCAACTGATCAGTTATGTTTGAATTCCTTAGAAATGAACTTTTTGCAATGAAATAGCCCCCACCATTCAGAAGAGCAGGACAGACAATCCACAAAACTATGATTTCCTGGGATCTGGGCTTAATGAATGGCATTTGGAGTGGGGGTGGGGGGGTAATCAAGTCAAAACTCTTGGAGTCAGGCCCTCTCTGGGGGCACAACAGGTTGAAGCACTATACAGCTATCTGGAGCCTCCCCGGCCAGGGAGCTGACCCACATGGTGCGGCAGACCTCTCTGCCCACCTTCTGCTCCCAATAGCAGTGAGTTTCAGTCCGTCTGCCTGTTCTGCTCCCTCTGTTTCTGGTGAATCTCCTCACTCTCCACACCTCTGGCCTGTACCAAATCAATCTTAAAAAAAAAAAAAAAAAACCTCTTGCATCCCCATCACTCTTGCCTTCGACTCACCGCAGCCTTCTTGGCTCTGACATCAAGAGTTATGCAGCATCCAGCCACCTCCCACCACCCCCGGCCTCCAGGGTCTCTTCTGCATGACTCATCTCCAGTTTCCAACTTCGCCCCCTTTCTATTCTCAACACATCAGCCGGCACCAGACCTTGAGTGGTCTCCATGAAGAGTGACACCCATGGTGCTTGGTGACTCCTCCAGCCCCTCCATAGCTCCCTCTTCCTCCTCTCTCCCTAACACCCAGCACCAGCCATTCACGCCATGTCGATGCTGTGCCTTCCAGCCCACCTTCCGTAAGAGACTAGTTCCTCTCCCTAGAATGTTCTCCTCTCAGACATTTGCCTGGCTCATTACTCTACCCTCTTCATAGTTTGCTCAAATGACCTCTCAATGAGGCATGACTTGACTTTCCTATGGAGTGCTGTGACTTGCCTCTCAACTACAGCCATCCAAACCCTCTTACCTGGTCCGCTGCTTCACCGCACTTAGCACCTTTAACACAGAAAATTCACCTATAGCAAATGCTTTACTTGTGTCTCTTTCTGCTAGAATGTAAGTTGCATAAGGGCAGATCTTTGTTTTGTCTTCTGGTGTATTCCAAACACCTGGAACAGTGCGGGGCAAATAATGATATTCAGGTGAAATTTCATCTCACATTCATGTAAGTTGAAAGTCAAATTGAACAATAAAGCTTACTCAAATATGATAAACTGAAACGAGTTTGTTTAGAAGCTTTTTCTGTGACTGATAGAAAATGAGGCTCTTCTAAATTATCCAGCAATTGTGTGGGAATGTACTCAGTTAAAACAAGATTCTCACTAATCTCTAGGATGTATTTGACTGATGACATCAAAGAACCATGCGTGCTGCATCCCATATTTTCTCAAAATGCAACAGCCTCCCTATCCCCAAGTGAGCAATTCATAAGGCGCAATTCCTTATCTCCTCCCTATAAACTCGAGTTTATAGATAAAGCACTTGCAGATAAGAGTTATACCCTATCATTTCAAGCTGCGTCACAGTGTTCACCCAATTCCAGACGAAGCAAGTGGTATCCTCGAGTAAGCATGAGAAGAGAATAGTGTAGGATGAGCAGGTGTGACTCTCACTGGGACCCCAGGGCAGGGGACCTGGGGAAACAAGGTGTCACTTCACCCCCTCCTCCACCTCTACATCAAGCTGGGCTCCCTGCTGGCACAAGACCAGAAGGCAAGACGGCTTGCCCAGGTGATCCTCTGTATGCCTCCTTCCAGGGCCAGAGCGTGGAGCAGGAGGGAGGTGAGGTGAGGGGACTGGCTCACCGGAAAAGGACATTAGTGTGCAGTTAAGGAAATAAAAGCATTAGCTCTGCCGGTGGGTGGATTTCAGAACTCCAAAAATGGTTTACATCCTAAGGTTGAAGACATAGGCCCGGACTCACATATATTGCTATTTTGAATAACATGTTCCCTAAAACCAGTACTTACACTTGCTACCATCAAAAAAACAAACAAAAGCTTAATTCTACTCTGTTCTAGTCTGTTCTATTCTTCATGCCTCAATGCTGGCTGCAACCCATTAAATTGATTTCACAACCCAGAGCTTGAAGATCTTTGGCCAAGACCAATCCCTCCACTTAAAAAGTAAAATTGCCAGGCCCTTGCAAGGTTAACAGGCTTGTCCAAATTTATAATATATGTGATTGAAATGAGGTGGGTGTGTACACTCATTAAAAGAAAAAAAAAAAACTCAGCTCGTTTCATCTATCCGATTGTTCTCTTCCAAACCACAGGCATAGCAGCATGTTTTGAAAGAAGGCTGTAAGTAATGCAGTGTTGGGTGACACCTAAATTTTATGATCAATAAAATAAACAGAGTCTTGGTTGTGCTGTAAAACGGGGTGAAGTTCAGAGAAGCAGAGGGCTGGGGTCGTGACCCCTCACGCTGGGGAAGCAACCTGGTCCAGCATGACTTCTTCGGGAGGGTGGCTTCGAGCTTGCGCTCACCCTCCTCCCAATCAAGCCAGGCGGCCATGCTGCCTTGTGATGGATGCTTGCTGGGCACAGGGAGCCGGCCAGTGGCCATGCCCCATGTCCTAGGGTGGAGGCCGTGAGGCCGCAGAGGCCACATCATGCCACTGACGGTAGCGCAGGAAGGTGGCTCTGCCCTGAAACAGCCCATCCGGGACAGGCTCACTTTGATGATTTTGGAAAGTAGCAGAACCCGTTCCCCCACCGGCAGGGGTGGGTGCGTTTCACTCATTTCAAGTCAGGACTAATAGTCCTAATGATTTTGAAGGGCTCTAAATGATTCCTTTATGCCCGGCCGGATTGGCCAGGGTTCCACTTACAACCCACAACATGCACATAGGTCCCATGGAAAAACACACGCGGGGGCACCTTACTGGTGCCCTGCCAGGGGAAATGGCCGTTTTCTTAAGTACTCATTTGAAAAGCAACTTTGTTATTCCAGCCTCTGCCTTTGAAAGCTGGCGCTCTGAATCTCTGGTGCTCTGTTTTCACTGCAGGGCAAAGAATAAAACATGAACCCTTCCGCAATCTCAGAGCTGCTATGTATGGAAGGGAAAAATTTTGAGTCTGGAGAAAATGCTTCCTTCTCTGCCTTTTTTGTTTTGCATCAGTTTCCCAAACCATCCTGCCCAAACTCCTGGACCACTGACAAATGAAGGAGCCTGGCCTGGGCAGGTGACTCAGGCCTCAGCCCATGAGCTCTGCCATGCTCCATCTACCCCAGCGCTGGTGAGGGTCTCCTGCACGCTCCGCACTGGCGGTGGATATAAGGGTGTGCACGTGTGTATGTGCATGTGAATGTTCATGTACATGGTATGTCCACGTGGGTTATGGGACTTGGGGTGAAGTCCAGCTGAATCAAATAGTCCTTGGAGGAATTTATAGTTCCAGTGCTGAGACTAGACAGAACAGGTGAAGGGTGAAAGTGCATTCCCCAGAGGCGCTGATGGGGTGCACCTGGGAGCACTGTCATGGTGCCGGGGCTGTCCACATGACCCCGCTCCCAGCCTCGGGCCCTTCCACCTCCTGTCGACCTGTGCTGTTCAATATCAGGTCCACATACTAATGCTTACATCTTTGATCCCTGATCATTAAGAAAGGGCCAGGGTTGCCAACCAGCGGCTGTTTGTGCCCATCACTGACCACACCCAAGTGCACACATCTCCCTGGAAGCTGAAGCAAGCTTTTACCACCTTTGATTACCTTGGTTGTTGTACTTGGGAAGTCATTCAAGATTTTCCCCTCAAGTCATTCTGTGAGGAATGTTATCTTGACTACATTAAAAAATAGTATTTGGAAAAAAAATAAGTATGGGGGGGCACCCTTCCTGGAGGCGCAGCGGGTTAAAGCACTGCACTAAGAAGCATAAGCCACTTCTGCATGAGTTCGATCCCCGCCTGCCCCAGAGGAGATCCACATGACGAGGCAGACCTCTCCTGACCCGCCCGCTGCTCCCCTCAGCAGTGTACTTCATCGATCTGCCTGTTCTGCTCCCCACTCTGTCTCTGGTGAAGCCTCTCACCGTCCCTGCACCTCTGGCCTACACCCCAGTTCTGTATGTATGGAGAAATAAATCTTAAAAAAATATATATATACACATATATATATATATTTTTTTTGGCAACTTTAGGAAAGTTTTAAATTTGGAGTGACAGGATAGAGAGCTTCTGTGTACCCCCTACGTGTATTCCCCATTGCTTGCATCTTACATTATTGCATACATTTGTCACAACTCAGGGACAGATTTTGATGCATTATGATGAACTCAAGTCCCTGCTCTGTTGAAATGTCCCTGGTGCTTGCTGACAGCCTCTGTCTGCTCCAGGATCCCGTCCAGGAGACCACAGTGTGTGTAGACTCCTCATCTATGGAGACAATTTCTCAGACTCATAGTTTTTGATGATGCGGACAGTTTGGGGGGCTAGTGGCCAGGTGTTTTACAGGATGTCTCCTGTTTGACTTTGACTGGACTCTTTTCTCATTACTAGACTAGGTCTTGTGTTCACTTTGGGAATATAAACACATCCTGTATAGACATAGGCCAAACATGTGGTCTTAAAGGATGTGCATATACTATGAAGATCGGGCACGGGAGGCTGATTGATGAGCTGCAGGAAGCATGTTAACTGCACGGGACATGTCCCTGCACAGAACAGCTGACAGTGAGTTCAACTATGCTGGATGCAGTTGCTTTGACTCACAAAAAAAAACAGGCTTTAGATGCACCTGAGCCTTTCCCTATTTTAGCTCTAAATCCACACTACATGTGTGCCACCCCATGTGGGCTACATGCTGTAACACACAACCGAAAGTTTTCAGTGACTTCATAAAATCCACTGCTCTCTGGCCTGTGCATACATGAGCACAGTGCACCGGGAGGGGCTGTGCTTCTCCTCGGGTAATGCGCCTCTCAGGCGTCTCTTTCTTGAGTCTGCCTCCCCTTGGAGGGCTCTGTCACTGCCATATGCATTAGTTAGTGGGCAGAGAAGAGAAAGTACACAGAGAATCAGGGGGCAGTTTCCGGAGTCAGACCTAGCATTGACATGATGACCTCCACCTGCATCTCATTTGCCAGAACTCGGGCACATGACCCCAGCTGACTGCAAAGAAGACTGGGAACCGTGTTCCAGCTAGGGCAGCAGGAGGAGAAAGAAGCAGGAATTTGTGAACTTACAACAGTCTGCGCTGTCCTATCAATTTGTGACAAACGTTCCAGTGGATAAAAGGGAATTCAGAGACTTGGGGGACGGTGCTATTCTTTTCTTACCCATCTCTCTGGCCAGATGTGGCTCAGGGTCTCTGATGGATCGTGGTGTCTTCTGTAGAGGGACTTCTGAGAGAACACATGTGTTTTTAGAAATGCTAAAATCTGGCTTTTAAAGCCATATAGATGGAGAAATGTGAAGAGGTGGGCAAATGATCACATCCAACAAGCATGCCTGACCCTAAGTGCATAAAATTTTTAAACCAGGTGGTTGTAGAAAGAGCTCCATGTCCATGTTTCTAAACAGTAATCAAGTGGACTCTCCTAGAGGGAAGCAGACTCAAAGCACATCTCTATCCAAAGTTAAATTCCAACATGTACCTTTCTAGAAGAGGAAGACCTGGGTCTTTCTTTCCCAACCTTTCTCATTTTTCCTGGCCTTTCTCAATCTGAGCCATAGTATGTCTGGATGCTCACTGTCGAGTAGTCTAGACAGTGATGCTATCATGACCACGCTATGCACAGATATTCTCTGTGTCACTGTTTCCAACGCTGCCCACACATACAGCTTCATGGAACATACTTGGCATGTGTGATTATTCTCTTGATATTTATTTTCACCATTTCAGTTGAGAATGCTTACTTCATCAAACCATCCAGTGAACTAAACATTTGTTATTAAATAACTCAAATGAAACATGAGAGTCTTAAAGCAAAATGAAGACATTGATGTTAATGTGCCTGGTGCCTTTCTTGCCCTTGGGCATTTTTCTTCCAGCAATCACAGGACTGAACTTTGCTCAGGTCCCCAAATACTATTACTACATATCTTTCCTACCCAGGGAAGTTGGTTGGCTCAGAGACATTCTGATAAAGAAAACCCAGGAATTTCTGCAAGTACCTCCCACTTTCCAGAAGTAGGCTCTATGAGCTACTTCTGTGCAGTTCTGGTGGTCTGCATGCCCTTCCGCCCGGTCCTCTGGGCAGGTTGCAGTAAACTGGCCAATGACTTGGTTCGTGCATATTCAACATGAAACTTTTTTTTTTTTAATCACCATCTTATGAAGAAGGTAGGCCAGTGGTAGCACAACATCCTGGAATCCACCTGAAGTAGGAAGACTTTGAACTCCAGGCAGACATGAAAAACAATATGGCTTGGAAAGTGGGAGGATGTTCCAGACACAGTGGATAGCAAGGCTGCCTTCTGGCAGGCAGAGAGAAAATGATCAAAGGAGCCTGCAAGTTTGTTTGGCCAAGGAAAAGGCATAGACTGGGAGTAGCAGCAGACACAGTCTTGGCAGAGGAAGAAGCTGCTGCCGCGCGGCTTCGAGGCTCTGCTGAGCTGTTTCCTAAGCCCAGTCACCGTGATCATCACCCGCAGTCACTACATTACCCAAACAAAATGCCACTACATAAAATTTGTGACTAAAAGTGGTAAAATGGAAGCTTCCCCAGCCCTTGCAATATCACCTTTCCTAGCCAAGAGGGAGGCGAGACTCCCAACAGATGTATTTATAATGCATCTGTGCAGGTTAGGAGCTCATGTTTCTGTCAGATCAGGTGGGACAGTCTTTTATTAAAGGAGGGCAGTGAAATGGTGTGCAACAGACACCCAAGAAGACAAGACAAGAAGTTTCTAGAGCCTTCTGGGAGGGTGAGCACAGCTTACTGACAAGCTTGCTTTGCTTCATAATTTTGAGTCAAGCCTGCTCTTTCCAAAAGTGATGAGTCAAATTGCACACCCCCAGCTCCCAAAGAGATCTGTCTGCTCAAAATCTGGGAACATGGCAGATGTTTGGAAAAGGAACTTGGCAGATGTAGTTCAAGACAAATCACCCTACTTTTAGGCTGGGCCTTTCATCCAAGGTGGGTGTCCTTATAGGAGAAATGCAGGGAACATCTGAGGCCCGGAGACCCAGGGCCATGCAGAGCAGGCTGCAGGGGAACTTCCAGCCCACAGTGTAGCAAACGCAGCTGGCATCACCTGGATGCTCGAAGAGACGAGGCACAGACTCCCCTTCAGGGAAGCATCTCCACAAGGAGACATTTCCTGGCACTTGGATGCAGATTTCAGGCTCCAGAATTGTGAGAGAATACATTCCTGTTGTTTCAGTCACCACGTTGGTAGTAATTTGTTAGCGCAGTCCCAGAAATTCACACAACCGAGCAACACTGGCTAATGACCCTTCCCCACCCTGATACCATCTCATCCTCAAGGTGATGGTGTGGTTCTTTTTAATCTGGAAAATGCATGTAACATGAAACTGACATGTGTGGTCACATGGCATGAAACACACTGCCCCTCCCCACCCTGCCAGCCGGCTTCCCTCTTCCCGAACAGAAGCCCTTTACCCACTGAGGAATAACTGTCCCTGACCTCCTCCCCCAGTTAGCCACTATCCCACATTCTGTCTCTATAGCTGGACTGGTCTGGACACCTCACATCAATGCCATCATGCAATGTTGGTCTCTTTGTGTCTGGTTTCATTTAACAAAATGTCCTCAAAGTCCATCCATATAGCACACATCAGCACATCAGCTTTTTTTTTTATAGCTTCTTTTTTCTTTTTTTTAATTGAAGTACCACTGTTTTATATTCTTGATAATGTTTGGGAGGTTTTGGGTCTCTTGTCCCCCCCCCCCAAAAAAACCACCAAACAAGTGGCTCAAGTGAATGTGGTATATACACCCAATGGAATCCTACTCCGCAAAGATAAATCCATGGCACTTGCTACCACATGGATCGATCTGGAAGGGATTGTGCTAAATGAAATAGGCACGAAGGAGAAAGATAAGTATCAGATGGTGTCAGTTATGTGTGAACTACAGAGAAAGTAAACAGAGGGCCAGACAAATACTTCATTATTTTTAAGACTGGGTAATATGCCATTATTGTGTATGTGTGTTGGAAATGTGTATGTATTTACTTTTATCCATTTCTCTGTACATGGGCAGTTGGATTGCTTCCACCTCTGTATCACTGTAGGTCAAGTTGCTGTGAACATGGATGTACAGTGATGTCCTCAGGCTCCAAGCAGTTTACATCCCTGGTGGCAACTCCTGAACTCCTTCATCTCGTCCCTCCTTCTGGCTGGACTGACCCCCAGACCAGCCTCCCTCTGTGTGACACCTCCCTAGAGAGGCTACTGGCAATGAGGACCACATACTTTCTATATTGAATTTCCAGTGGGATTTGGGGCACAACCAATAAGGGGAGCCTCGTCTGCTAGTTACACACAGTCACCCAATGACAAGAATCCCAAAGTGGGCATCGTGTAGGCAACACCCTGCCAACACTCACCCCCTGAGCCCTCAAGAGCCACAACCTCTTGGTGACTCCCATCCAGGAATTCAGAGACAGTCTCTATCTCCAAGGGTGTGTGATGACACAGAGTCCCAAGCACTGAGTTCTTTGTGCCCAAAGATGTATCATGTGTACTCAATTCTGTGTACTCATCCTTCCTGGATTCATTTTGCCCTGAAAAATGTGAGATGACTGGTGTGAGCCATGAAACACCAAAGGATAAAAATATACCACTTGTGGAAAATCAAAAACTGTTCTCTTAGCCCATTGTATGCTCCCTACTGGAGACTTTTTTTTTTTTTTTTTTTTTTTTTTTTTT